>NC_143489.1:83160393-83304538 GCF_027475165.1 Benincasa hispida | reverse complement strand
ATCTACTACTAATATTGTATTGATATTTGATTTTCAATTGGAGTAACCCTCTCCGTTAAATTTATCAGAAGTAAGCAGTTGTATAATCGAGTTCGATATTGCTGAAACATTTTAAACAATTTCTATTAAATATGCATCTAAATCCATTTTAGCAAAACTAAAAAGTACCCAATAAATCTTTATTTATTTGCAACGATACTTAAGTGATTTAGAACAAGTGCTATCGTGGGACAGTCAAGAATTCCTTCACAGAAGCAAGACAGTTCTTGGCCAAATACTATTATCTAGAATAATTCGTATCCTAATAGTTCTTTTGGTTATCGTTTTTGGTCAAGATCTTTACTAACACTTAGTAATTCTTGTAAGTTTGACCCGCCATTTTTAGATCTTATAAGACAGTATGAATATGCCTCCGAGAGAGAAGACAATATCCAAGACGAAACTATAAGACCCTATTCATTTTACTAAAGCTTGGGTTGTTCCGAATCCTATGTTACAACCCTCCATAGGGATCGTCGTGGTTAACGACTAGCTAGTGCCGCATAAAAACGACAGCAGGCGCAATATAGGAATCTCACGGTTCAAACTAATGGAGAGGGTAGGAGGTGTTCTGTAAACCGTCAACTTAAGTACCCCCAGCCTTAGACAGGTTTATGAATCGATATGAGCTTGTAACCATATTTAATAAGGCAACAATCTATTTTAACGATTAAAATTAGTTGTTAACCTAAGTGAGCATGCAACTGTTCTTTGTTATGGATTTTAAACGTCTAACTAATTTTATAACAGCTTACAAAATTTAGACATGCTTAAACATCCACAACATTCAACATAGGTATTTAATATCACTATTATAATAAACATAAACCTAACATGCATACTATATATTATAACAATTATAACATACTGTCAATGCATGTAACAAGCTTCCTACGGTGGGGTTTTAAATCTACATGGCATACTGTATGCATATACATGAATTTATTTAATTATCACATACATCTCATGCATAAACAATTAAATACTAACTATTATGGTTTTTGTTTTGCCATAAACAAGCAAACAGACAGCTAACTATTACAAATAGGTTCAAAACCATCTTTGAACCGCTCGAATCGCTCCAAACCAAACCCAAAACAACTTGAACCGGGCTGGACGAGTCTGAACCGAACCAACAAAGCCTGATCTGAACTAATCACAACCATTTGAGGCTGAACCGAATTGAGCCTTGAGTAAACCGGTCAAACCGGTTGCTCTCGGTCCAACCTCAATATGCTGCTAAGGTCGATCGTGTAACGCCTGGATATAATCGTCTAGTGTCATCGCTTGGGGTTGTGAGGAAGTACACGATCGCATAGTGTTTCCTGAAACTTGAACGATCGTTTAACTCTATCGCATAGAACTAGATGATCATTTAGTTCCAGCGTAGTGCAATCGCTTAGCTCCATCGCATAGTACTAAACGATCGCATAACATCGTTGCCCAGCGCATTCAAGTCGTTGTTTAGTATCTGCCCGCAGCTAAACGATCGCATAGCTCCATCATATAGAACATCATCGTGTCGTATAGCATTTATCTACACGATCGCTTAGCTCCGCGACTAAACGAACACTCAATGCTATCGCATAGCATTTCATCTCATCGTTTAGCGTGCATCATTGTTAAACAATTGTATAGAGCCATCGTCTAGCAAAATCAACGAATCATCTAGTTACCATGACAAAAACTAAACGATCGCGTAATATTATCGTATAGCAAATGAACACGTCGCTTAGCTCCCATAGGTACACGATCGTATAGCGTTCAACATCACAACGACCAGTGCATATTACTAAACGATCGTCTAGCTTTTCTTCTCATCGTGTAACATATGGAGCTAAACGATCATTTAGCAACTAGACCTCAGCAACAGATTTAAGCAGAAGCTGAAAAAACTCGAACAACAGCTCGACCTCCTTTGCTTGTTTCTTCAATTACATCTTAATTTCAACTCTAATGACTCAAAATAAATTATAGACTCTTGTTAACACATAAATGCTCATAAAAAAAGAGCCAATTAAAAATTTAATTGAGAAATTAAAGAGAATTAAAATGCCAAAACAGAGAAAACCATAGCAGTGCATCAGTTTCATATATCTCATGAAAAAACACTCACCTTGCCAAAATTAGACTGAATTGAAAGCTTAAAAGATGCGTTGATGCTAATTGAAAGAGTAAAACAATATGCAGCGAAAGTATCAAGGATCTATAAGCTTTTTAATTCACTAATTTTGACAAAAACTAAAGCATGCTCTTCTCAAAAAATAGTTTTTCTGAACATACCTTTGATGAACTCTCCAAGAAAACGTCCGTTCAGCTGCTGTCTTCTCTTGTTATCGATGTGAACCACCTCAAAGCCTTCTCTACTATGCTCTTGGAGCATTAGGCAAAGTTGTGGGACTCAAGAACAGCTTGAAGATGTGAAGAAACCAGAGAAACTCACAGCAGCACAACTGAAGAAGACAACTTCTTCTTCAGAAAAAAATTCTCTCGAAATTCTTTGATTATTCTTCTCTCCAATAACTTCAAACTTCTTTATATATTAATATGAACATACAAAGAGATGGAGTGCATGGCTTGCAGCTCATGCTTGGAGAATCAAAGTAGAGAAGATCATGGTTTGTGTGTGAGCATAAAGATGATGATAATGGAGAAAACTCTTTTTCCAATATGTACAAACATGCAAAACGATTTTTCATTTTCTTTTTAAGACAAAAAAAATGATATTAAATCATTTTAATTTAAAATTTAATTTTCTTAAATTAATTTCATATATTAATTTAAAAAACAATTAATTTAATATCAAATATTAAATCAATTTTTGCACAATAATCATCTTTATATATTTAAATCATATTTAAATATTTATTCTCTTGTTCCGTTTAATTTGAACGTTTCAAATTAATCTCTCAAGCTACCCTAAAGCTTATCCATTTATGAGCTAGTAGGGGGACCTCACGGACCTACAGATCATGAGCTCCATCGATTCGAGATTAATCGGCTAAACTCGATCTAACCCCCATTCGTTAACTAATGGGACACTCCACTATAGCCCATAGTTGAACTCCCCTCACTGTAGATATATTATGTCCACTTAATAATAATAATCAGTAAGTCAATCCTTCACAGGTTGTTCGTAATCACAACTAGGTTAAAAAAACCGTTTTACCCCTATGACTATATCTTGTTCCTTAAGTTCCTACCGATCCTCTAATGAACAATTCTGATTCATAATCTCTATGAATCAAATCCTTTCTCTATCATGAGAAGGCGGGGCCCTGATTGTTCAAGACCTGGAGTCAGTACTTAAGAGAACAGCCTATCTGCTAACTCTAAATAGGGTAGGAGTGAATTCCATCTTGCAAGGCTATGTCCCCAGCTATTCATCCGGTCTTATCCCCAAAATGGTAAGCTTATTGAATAGTGCTGTTGGACTACTCTCACCGTTTGCAGATTAAAAGATAATCCCGAACAAAGCTAGCTCAGGATTAAGATCGAGTTAACCTAGGTTATATAATAAATGAAATAGTCAGTTTTAAAAGTAAACGGTTGTTATAAAGAAAAGTTACTATTTTAGTGGTCCAGTCTATATGCAAACTCATTGCATAGGATGCCCCCACTCTCATGTCTCAACATGAACGATTTTTGGATCACATCGTTTGTAGCACCTTACAACTTCTTGTAACAACTACAGAGTGGGCCACATCCAATAGTGTTACCAGGATGAGATACCCAATTTCATCCATATATTTATTAGACCATTTAGGCTATATACTGTCAACTTGATCTTGTTTATGTCACTACACAAAGTTATAATATTCAGACTATAGCCAAGGATGCGTTTATTGGATTTTCATAATAAGATGCAAAATTAACCAGTCATTGTTATTGATTAAATAGAATGTTTAACACGAGCTGCTAATTCTAAGACATTTCCAACAGTTCACACGCCATCGCTGCATGCAGGGTTCGGAATATTGATCCTACCTTTCTTTGTCCACGGCTATACTTTATTGATGTAGTATTGGCTTCGTATGCTGAACCTGTACGACCACTTGGACACTTTTCAGAGTGGAAACAATCATCGGCCTTCGTCGATGTTGAAACATTGCCTACAAAAAGAGTTTCAAAAGTAGGTCGCCCACGAACAACAAGATTTCCTTCTACAAATGAATTTTTTCAAGTCCACAAGTGTTCTAGATGTGGTCAACGGGGTCACAACAAAACGACATGTAATCAACCTCTTAATACTACCGAGTGAAGTATGAATTTTTTTTTGTGAACTTGGATGATATTTTTGTGAATTTGGATGGTATTCTTGTGAACTTGAATGATTTTTTTGTGAATTTGGATGAGATTCTTGTGAACTTGAATGATATTTTTTGTGAATTTGGATGAGATTATTGTTTTTTTTTCTTGCATGCGCCCGACCGGGAATTGGCGCCAATTTGCATGCGCTCGGCCGGGAATTAGAAGACAACACATCATGATCATCAATGCATACTTAAAAAAAATTATATATAAATATAAATTAAAAAAATGGTCTCATGTTCCCATCGTTTAGAAAATCCAACGTAATGTTTAGATCCCATCGATCATAGCTAAACGATCGTTTAGTACTAGCGATGTTACTAAGTGATCGTTTAGTCCCAATACCCGCCTGGTACTAAGCAATCATTTAGTCCCAATACCCGCCCTCTCTCTACCCGGTGCCCTCCCATTCCCATCGATCATAGCTAAGTGATCGTTTAGTACTACTAAGCGATCGTTTAGTCCCATACCCGTCTCCTCTCTGCGTGCCCTCTCGTTCCCATCGATGATAGCTAAGCGATCGTTTAGTACTATTAAGCGATCGTTTAGTCCCATACCTGCCCCCTCTCTACCTGGTGCCCTCCTGTTCTCATCGATCATAGCTAAGCGATCGTTTAGTCCCATACCCGTCCCCTCTCTGCGCGCCCCCTCTCTACCCGGTGCCTTCCCGTTCCTATCGATCATAGCTAAGCGATCGTTTAGTCCTATACCCGCCTCCTCTCTGCCTAGTGCCCTCCTCCTACCCAATCCAATACTCGGCCGGGCCGAGACCGAGCGTCACCTACTCCTACCCGATTTTGCCCTCTTCCCCCTCGTCCTTTCCTATATTTCCCACCTATACCCGGTCTTTCCCGCCCATACCCAGTCGAAATCACTTACGGCCCGGCCGGTTTACCACCGGGCACAATCCCTCTTCCTCAAATCTATCCTCAAACTTGCCCGCTCGGTCACAATATTATGAAGCCCGACCGGGTAAGACAGATTTCTGGAAACACATTTTAGGCTCAAACTTATTCAGAAAATGCCGAACATGATGTTTTTAGGAAAAAAAATAACAGTCAACATAGATCTAATATAGATTTCAAATATTCACACAAGAACACCTAACATAAACTAACATATTGAGTGAAACAAAATAAAAATCCATACCTTAGTTGAAAAATCCCAATGATCTTTAATGAAAAGGAGAATGACAAGGAAATGTGGAATGGGAAGAGTGAAATGGAGTGAGATTGAGTTTTTGAAATGGAGAAGAATGAAAATGGAAAAAAAAAGTGAGGGTTTGGAGGGTTTGAGTGAGTTTTGAAATGTGAAGGGTATTAGGGTAATTTTCATTCATTTTCAAAATTGTGGGGGTCAAAAAAACGTATTTTTTAAAAAAGGTCCAAAAATCAAAATCAAAACTTGAAAAATGTCATTTTTGTCAATTGTCCTATTTGAAAGCGGTTTTTTTTTTCTTTTACCTTTGTTTTATTTTCGTTTTTTTTCAAAGATTCAATACTTTAAATTTGCAAAAAGAAAAACAAAAACAAAAAATAAAAGAAAAACGAAATCTAATCTTTTTTAAAAAGCAATAGATTTCATTTGTTGAAAGATTTATATTTTTTTTCTTATTTTCTTAGTGGATGAAATCACTCACACATCTCCTTAAGAAAAAGAGAGAAATCATCCACACATACTGAAACAGAGTCCTAAAGAGAAACACACACGTGATTAAACTATTACTAGTCAAAGAAACGTAAAATAGTAAATAGTCTCAAATTGGAATTACTTTGAAAAACAAGAAATTGTTAGGCACATGATAAGATGGCTCACATCCCTATGATTATGAGCTGATTTTTAATATTAAAATAATCAATAAATACCGTAGATTTATTAATTTGTAAATCAAGAAAATGATAAGAGACTAAATATAAAAAAGCAAGAATGTAGATAATACCAATCATCATTAATTTGCTTTTAACCCATATGGAATTAATGAAATCAAAATCAAAATTATGGATTAATGAAATAGAAACATAGACAGTTTCACTAGAGAAATTGGATTAAATGACTCAATTAATGATGAACATTGCAAGATAAGAGTTGAAAGAAATTAGATATACAAAATACATAAATAAAATGGATTCTAAAGAAAGATTGGTTAGTCAAATGAGATTACATGGTCGAAGATTCTTTGGTTCCCATTGATTTAGGGAAGAACCTTCATACTATTAAGATGTGCTCAAGAAGCATTTAGATGACAAATGGGAGAACTCATTTGAGATAATTAAAATAAAAATAAAAATAAATACCACAACTATCCATTCACTTTTTTTTTTTTTTCTTTTATGAATTTTCCATTTTCGTCCAACACAATTTCAAAACAACATTATTCTTCTAATTCATCCAATTTGAGATGCTTCAAAGAAAATATGCCACTATACTTAACATAAAAATTTATAAATTTATAAATCAACCTACAAGCATTTGGATGACAAATGGGAGAAGGAAAAAGATAGTGACAATTGAGGAAAAAAAATGATGAATGAAAAAAAAAATAAAACCTGAATTAATTGTGGTTGATCTTGAATTATTTTTTCTTGTAATTGTGATGTTCTAATGGTAGTGTGGAATTGAGTTAATAAAAAGAGAAGAATAGATTGATAAAAGAAAAAGTGAGTGAAATCAATGGATTAAAGAACGATTGTAGGAAAAGATTATTTATTGTTAAAAAGACACCTGATTTATAAAGAATCTAAAAGTGAAAGCTAGTCTTTAGCATATTTTAAAAACTAGAAGAGACTATTTGAGGCGCTGAAATGATATAGGATGTGGAGAGTTTCGATGTCTAGAGAGTTTTGATGTCTGTGTTTAGGTGAGGAGAGTTGTTATGTTTGAATTGTTTTCGTACTCTATAATAATTTGCATGTATGAACACTATTTTTTTTAAAATCTTATAATCCAATTATTGTATCCATCCTATTTGGAATAAGACATTGATTGTATTTTTTTATTCTTTCCAATCTCAAGATATGGTATACAGTTCAATTTTATATTAAAATAATTAAAAATGATTATATTGATAACTTATATTAAAATAATTTAAAATGATTATATTAATTACTGAAATTTATTAAGTCTAAGTAATATATTTATATTTATTAATTAATTAAGCTATATTTTTATTGTTCAATTTTTTGAAAATAAAAATCTTACACTTTTGCAAGATAACTTAGGTAACTTCAATATTAAGAAGCGTGTAAACATTAAAATAAATGAAGACAATGAAAATACTCATAAAAAAATTAAAAAATTAATAATAACAAAATTAATAACATCAAAAAATGTCAAACAGTCCGTGTGATATATCCATTGTATAATTAACACACCAAAAAATATAACTAAAATGGAATATAGGGGAATATAAAAAAAAAGTAACACACCATCCTCAAACTAATTGAATATTCCGAATTAGTTTGGGTTGCATAACAAAACAATAAAAAGAAGTTAGAAAAAATCTAGAAATACTTATAATGTAGGAAGAGAACTAGTTCAAATAGAGAAATTCCTATGTTACTCCTATAAAGTACAATATGGATGGAGTCCACGGGTTGTCAGATCAAAACAAAATGAGGCACCCTACCACCCACCAAACAACCAAAAGTTAGAAACTTAATAATATGAAAATAACTTAACCAAACATTAGAAAGTAGAGAAGGAGAAACCGAAGTTAAACAACTCACCGGGTTGGCAAAATAAATCTTGGACATTGGAGGCTTTGAGCAAATAGAGAATAACCAATGTTGTTATATAGGAAAAGTGAAGGGAGAGGGGAGGTTGTTGAACATTAAGTTTACATCATGAATGAACTCAAATCTAATTAAGAAATTGTTGAGTCATTAATGAAGTGGTTGAATGGTACTGGAAATACGCGAGTGGAATAAAATTAACAAACAATCAGAACAGTCATTACTAAATTCGGTGGCCAGTTTAATAAATGATGTAACTAATAATGCATGATATTGAAAACGTGCAAAATACGCAAGTATGTTCAAGCATGATCGAGTATGAACAATTGAGTATGATCGAGTATGTTCAAGCATGATCGAGTATGTTCAAACATGATCGAGTATGATCAAGCATGATCGAGTATGATCGAATATGTTCAAGCATTGAGATGATATACAATACATGGAAGGAAAATGACGGTAAGATACGAAACACGTTCCGAAAATGGGCCCACAAACAATTAAATTTTGTGAGATAGGATAATGGACCTCCCAGATTGTGAGGATATATTATCTCATATTGGGCCTCCAAACAACCCAAAGTTTAAAAAAGTGATTTTCTATAATTTTTTTAAAAATCTAAATTACCAAACACTTAAATTTTTTTCAAATGGTTTTTTTGACGCAGTCAAAGCAATGCCAAACTCAGCCTTAGTCCCTAACTTTTAATTTTGTAACAATTTAATCCTGAGTTAACAATTTAGTTATTGTACTTTAAAACTTGTAACAATCTAGTCCTTATTTTAAAAATTAGTGTTAAGATTTAATGAGATTTATTGCATAAATAAATTGATAAACTAATTATATATTTAATTTTTTTTATAAAATACAAAGTCTACATTATAAAATAATAAAACTTTGACATAAGTTTGTTTACAACATGGACTAAATTGTTACATACTAAAGTTTAGAGATTAAATTGTAACAAAATTGAAAGTAGTGGATTAAATCGTTACAAACCAAAATTCAAAAACTAAATTGTCACTTTAAGAACTAAAAGTGTTTTTTAGATTTAATAATTTATTTATTTATTGATCTACTCAATAGAAAATATATTACTAATAATTCAAAATATATATATATAAGGAGTTTGGCCTCCCAGTTGAGTTCTTTAAGGTTCGACTTTATTTGGGTCACATACTTCACAAATTGAGTGTAAAATAACTCCAACTTATCAACTTTCTACCGTGTAGAAAGTCTGCACGGTAGAAAGTCTGCATGTTTAACAGGAAATTCATCCTCCTCTCTCTCATTAGTAATTAAAAATTTATTTTAAACCAACTTACCAAAATTGCAATGTTGTCAAATTATAATCTACAAATTGGTCAAAATTTAAATCCAAAGGACGAGTTAAATAAATTTCAAATTTGATTTAGGTTGAATAAGTTGGGGCATGCTCGAATTTTTATCCAAATCACACTCCACCTCCAAATCTAAACCAAAATTTGAATAGAATCTAATATTTGCTTGAATTAAATTTGGACATCTTCTGACTCTATTCCTAAAATGTTTAAAAAAAATAATGAAAATTCAAACAATCTAACTTTCCTCTCAAATTAAGAAATTTTGTTATATTCACATTCGATTCCATACCAAATTTGAGTGAGATTGTTTGTTATCGCTGAAAATTTTGATTGAAATGTAGCTCTAATGATGGAGTTTGCATAAATAATAATATTTTTTTAAAAAAGCAAAAAAATGGAACAAGTTAGCCTACGAATTTCATAACTCCAAATTAAACAATTTTGTACCTCAAATATAAAAGCTTGTTAAACCTAGGTTAAAAAAAATGCATTGATCCAAACACATACTATTTAATTCAACAAAGTTGTTTAATAACTCAACTCAGCGTCTCAAATGCTCTCTAATTACCTAATATATCATCATTAATATGCCTTATATAAAAATACATCAACATTTATTCTATTTTTGTAAATAGCTTTATCTTAGGACAAATTTATTATCATATAGATCAAACCTATTATTATCACAAAAGTTGAATTTTTTTATCACTTAGGGAAATAATTACTCAAATGTAAGGTGGCGTTCATATTGAGGGAAATGAGATAGAAATAAGTGTGAGAATGGGTAAGGGATACACATCCCCTTATTTGGTATGAGTCTTGAAACTTTAGACATGAAAATAGGTTATTTACATGCATTATGTATAACCATGAATGATACCCATTCCAAAAGTATAGATTTTCTTAATATCCACTCTCTCCGTTTTCAATATATGAATTTATTTTTTTATTTTATATATTATTAAAATTAATTAATTTAATATTCATAAAAAAATTAATTAATTAATTAATATATGAAAATCAAATTTATTATTTAGAAAATTATATTGGAATTTAAATTATGATATTTGAATTTAGCTACCATAGTTCATAAATCAAATTGTTTTTTGAAATATAAATTAATTTCTTTAGATAAGTATATATATATATATATATATATATATATATATATAGATACGGATATAGGATATAACAATATGCCAATTTTTAAAAAATTGGGACACTGATACGTTGAAGATACATTTTCTTTTTCTTAAAAGAAAAACTAGAATATAGGTAAATTTAGCATACAAGTTAATGACAATAGTACAAAATACAATATAAATACTGAAATACAATACAAAAAGCAACATCTAAGATGTTGAAGTACAATGAAAATGCATTAAAAAAGTGACTCATATTAATCAAAAAAGAAAAAGAAAAAGATTAGAGGGAGGAGTATGAAAATAAACGAAATTTTTTTTCATTGAATTGTTAAATATATCTAAGTGGGTTATATTTTGGTGGATTTTGTGGGGACTTAGGGGATGTTTGGAGCAAGGAGTTGATTATTATACTCCTAGGTTATTATAGTTGGGTTTTAATAGTTTGCATTTGAGGTGTAAATTATTATAGTTTGGGTTATAAGAGTATGTGTTTGAGGTGTAAACTATTTTCGTTTAAGAATGAAATAGTAAACACTGTAGTAAAGAATAAAAAAAATGATTAATGTAGGGTTTGAAATGGTGTTTACTACAACTAATTGAGGGTTTTGAAATAGTATTTACTATAGCAAAAGTGGTTATTATAATCTTATGATAATTTTTGTCCCAAACGCCACCTTAATTGTGAAGATGAATATTAGATTATTCTAGGATTCTGTCTTTTATTTTTTTTTCTTTTAGTTTTGGTCGAGTAGTAAGTTTTTTAAATAGGTTGTCTAGTTTTATATTATAAAAAATTAGATAAGTTTCTTATTTTTTTTCTATAAAAAAATAAGTGTAAAAATAGATACGACGTCAAATCGCGTGTCAAATATCATCTGATAAGTATTTAGAAGTATCGGTATCCAATATATGTGTGATATAGATTTGTCTCAGATGAAGCATTTGTGCTTCCTAATATATATATATACTCATATTTTGATGCATTAAAACGACTAATTCATTCATAAATCATATATGTGGCTAATTAATTTTCATTATGCCTAATATTTTATGAGATTACTTTTTAATAATTATAATTAGATTATCATTTATTAATTACAATTCATTTAATTTTTAATTATAAAATGTTATATTTATTTCATCAAACTAATTCTGATTATTTTATTTATTAATAAATCATTATTATATACCTTCATCAAATTATTCCATCAATTATGTAATCATATAACTTTAATTATAACTTGTTCATTTTCCAGATACTTGTAATTAATAATTTAACTAATATAATTATTTGATTATTAAATAATTAATTTTATTCAAAATTTTGAATTGAATTTATTGTTTATCAATTAATCTACTAAATTTTTATAGAGGTGTCATGACTAATTTTATAAATTAAATATAGAGATAAATTATTTCATGAAAATTCTATAACATTTTCATGTACAAATATATGCAGTCATCATTGATTCTCAATAATCTTATTTTCATATTTTTTTATTATCAAACATCTTTAATTTCGAAACATTTATAAAATCTTAAACGAAACGATTCTTAAAAGATTTTGAAAATATAAAATTGTTGTGATCCAGACATATCTCAGAGCGGAATCCACTAAATGCACGTGCTTCCTAATTTTCCACAACGTAAAAGTCAAAGGTCAACAAAGGTAGCGTTGACTGGATGCCACCAGTTTTCACTCCAAATGTTTGATTCATCATCAGACGCCTCATAGTCGGTGGTCCATTTGAGGCCATCCTACTCCGCGGCTACAGAAAATCCCTCCCTCTTGTCGTTTTTGTGATTTGTTGATATTACCAAAAAGAAAAGAAAAAAAAACTAAATTATATAACATACCCTTGAACTTCGAATTTTCTGGAAAAAAAATATAATTGAACTTTAAAACGTTTCAAGATATCCTTGAATTTTTTAAGATGATTAAAAATATTCTTGTCATTAGTTTTGGATGAATATTGTTAGTATTTTGTTTCAAAATATTCTTGAGCATAAAAAATTTTCAAAAATACCTTTATTATTATCGTATGAATACAAACAGTTAATACTTGTCTAAAAAATATAATTGAACTCGTACCCTTATAAAAAAAAAAAAAAAAAAAAGTAATTTGTTTGAAGTTTTCTTGAATTTGAAAAGAACTAATTTTTTTTAAAAAATTATATAGATATCTTTTTTCTCTTTTATATATATAATTTCGACTTTCTCTCATTTGTTCAATTCTTACCCCAAACCAATCTGTCACAACAAAATATAAACCAAAACTTTAAGTTAAAACATACAATCCTACAAAAAATCCCAAATAAAAATATTTCTTTAAAACGTACTAAAACGACAAATAGCTAAATATAAAAAGAACGTCATAGATTGAAGTAGAAGAGAAAGAGGGAATGGAAGAGGGAAGTGATAACACGTAGATAAAGGATAACAAAACATTTTTATTTTTTTTTTTAAGGTAAGAGTACTAATGCAACTTTTGAAAGTTTAGAGCTATTTTTTTACAACGGTATTAACAAAGTTGCTATCTATATATCAATGGTGAAGGTATATTTTTGAACTTTTCTTTAAATTTAAAGATACTTTTGAAACATTTGAAAGTTCAATGGTATTTTTTAAACAAAACACTAAATGTTTCCATCCAAAAACTAACTAGAATGGTTTTTTTTAACTCTTCTTAAAGTTTAAGGGTATTTTTGAAGCTATTGAAAGTTCAAGGATATTTTTGACATGAAGTACAAAGTTTAAGGGTACTTTATATAATTCAGCTAACAAATTTGTACACTCATCTATTTGGCTCATTTAGTTGTTCATCTACAATTTTGTCATATGATAAATTTTTTCTCTTTTTTTATTCTTAGATATTTTTCATTTGTTTTTGTAGTGTTGTCTAGAGAACTGAAAATCGACCAATACATAACTCAAAATGAAAGTATTTCTTTATTATTGTTATTATTTTTCATGTAATAAATAGTAATATTACAAGTACAATAAACTAAATAATTATTAATTACGAGGTTTGAGGACATAAATTTCTAACACTGATGAAACTGAATCTAAACATATTAGAAGAACATCGTGAAATGTATGCTTTTGCATGGCAAAATATATAAAAATAGGATTACCTAGTTACAAAAAAAAAAAAAAAAAAAAAAAAAAAATTACACCGACCACATAAAATTCAACTACAAGTATATGTTTAGTCTAATCTTCAAATGATCCATATTAGATCGTTAGATTTATGATCAATATATAGTTTACATAGTTATAATGGTTGAACTTAATGATTCAGACGGGTTTTTGTTTAATGTTTTGAATATATATTTCTAAAAAGTATTTTTAAAATGTTTATCCTCACAATACAAAACATTTTGAAAAATGTTTTTTTTGTCTTTCCCACGTAGCTTTAGTAATGCGCCAATATTTAATCATTTGGTAACAATAAAGATGTGTTTCTAAAAACTAAAAAGATGGCTTTAATTGAGTTATTCTTTCAATTTATTCATAAAGGTCATAATGTTTTAACTGAAAATTTTAAATGCATTTGTCACATCAATTTTCAATCCAACGTTATCCTATATTTATTGCCTTTATTTCTGGTATGTTGTTTGACCTCGTTTATATTATTATTTACTATTTTTCTTTTCACTTTATATTTTTCTATTTGCCAATCTCGAGGAAACCCCTCAATCTTTTGCTACTTGGGAAATTCTCTAGTTTAGTTTAAATCAATTTCAATTTTTTTTAATAAGCATAAAAAAATATTTAAGAATATTTAAATTTTATAGTAAAAGGTTCTAAAATATAGAACTTAAAGTATAAATATTTTTTTGATTTTTCTATTTATAAGGATTTCATTTTTTTTTTAACTTAAAACTTTTTTAAAAATTTTTTAACTTAAATTTAAGTTAGTTTGTTTAAGCCGACCCATTTCAATCTCATAAGCTTTAGTTTAATTTTTTGAAACCAATTCCAATCCTTTTTTTCATAAGTTTAAGTTAGTTTCTTTTTTAAATTGAATTGGGGGATAGTTTTTTTTTTTTTTTTTTTTTTTTTTTTTTTTTTTTTTTTTTTTTTTTTTTTTACCATTTGAACAAAAATCTAACGATTTTGTTTGTTGAATTTTTTTTTCAAATTTTTTCATTTTCAAATTCTTATGGATCAACCTTACTAGAAAGTGGAATTTTTACCAAGATTTTTCATATAAGGATTTCGGAAAGTTAATTCTTACAGTAAAGTTTTGATTAAAAAAAAAAATGGTAAGAAACTACAAAAAGTTGTTAAAAACAACCTCTACCTCCCAACAAAACTTTTTTTAACCAAATTTTTTCTTTAAAAATAACAACAAATATACCATAAATATTGGTTGGAGCTTGCCAAAAACATAGATACAATTAAAAGGAAAAGGTGAAGTTTAAGGTTCAGAAGTGAAGCTGAGTCTTAAAGATTGTGTCAGGTAAATGTAAAATTGAAAACATTTAAATGAGAGATAATGATATTTTGATTATGTGGGCACTCGACTTAAAATTGGAAAAAGTAAGAAAGAAGTTAGAAAAAGAAGTTTTTAGAAAAGATGCTAATTTTGTCAACTCAAAAACTTATCAGGTTAGAAATAACAATTTTCCATGAATTAATATATATTATTAAATATACAATTTTATTATTTTATTATTAATAGTCTAGTTAATGTACAATCATTGTTAGTAATTAAATCAAATTATTTAGGCCCGGTAACCATTTTGTTTTTTGTTTTTATTTTTTAAAATTAAACCCATGACACTACTTTTAGCTCCAAATTTCTTATTTTGTTATCTACTTTTTCACTAATTGCTTAAAAAACCACACCAAATTTTGAGAACTAAAGAAAAATAGTTTTCAAAAAGTTGTTTTTGTTTTTTAAGTTTAACTAAGAATTTAATCATTGTACTTAAGAAATATGCAAATCATTATAAGAAATGTGGATGAAATAGACTTAATTTTCAAAAACAAAAACTAAAAACCAAATGGTTAACAAACGAGACCTTACTTATCAATATTACTCTAAATTAATGTTTAATGTAAATTTTTTTATTTGATTAATTAATTATTTGATATACCAATATATCAAAAATACTAATTTTCATGTATAATTATATCGAATTGTTCTCTTACACTTAATTAATTAATTACTTAAAAATTTTATCAACAAATGTTATATAAAGCCTAAACCCACAATATTAAAAATATAATTATGAATTAATTATGAATATTAAATAATTATTTATATTATTTTAATATTTTATATTTAATTATTTAATTTTAGTTTCTGTATATATAAACTCACAAAACAAATAGCACAAATTAACTACCACACACAAACATTTAAATTTCAAATATTCAAACTCATATCCATGAAACAATATATTCAATCCAAAATAATTTATAGGGAAATAATAATTTGACATCATTATTAAAGTGGGTTTAGTTCAACGGTAATTAGTATGACTTTCTTTTTTAAATGTCAGGAAGTTCTAAAAAAACTTAGTTATTTTTCACATTTTTATTTAGTTTTTATAAATTAGTAACACAATGCAGTTTGATTTATTTAGCTAACTAAATTTAAAATCAATCCATTGAATGATTAATTTATATAAAAAAGATATAATAACTAATTGAGTTATTTTAGTAAAAATCGTATAAAATTTAAGCTCCAGTTATTTTTTGCGAAGGATAAATTCTAGGTACGCTCGACTGTTTAACTCAATGATCGATTGAATAATTATTAATAAATGTATTTAGCTAAAACCCCACATATACCTCTCTCTATATATATTTTAGGCAACATATAGCTATATACTGATTGTTTAACAATTAGTACAAGATTTATTATAAAAAATATATATAGTATTTTTATCGAAAAGTTAAAACAAATGAGTAAAAAAATACTAAATAATTTTCTCAACTAGTATAAGAAAAAATATACAAAATAAACTGTTAATATCTTAGATAAAAAGAGAAACTTATTGATCAACATTTGATAAACCCATGAAAATGGAAGGGTAAAGATATATATATATTTTTTTCATAAATAGGTTTGGCAATAGGGCGGGGTTGGGGACTTCTCATGAGGGAAAACCAATCCCCATCTCTACCCCCATTTCTCATTATTTAAAGCGTAGGGACGAGTCGAAAATTTTAGGTTGGAAAATTTGATCCTTGCGAGGATTCGTCCATGTTTTTATGTAGATTTTTTTATTGTTATATTTTATGTTGTGCACATTTTTAAATAATACCATTTAGGTTGAGTTGGAGACTTGTTTTTAATATAAATTGCACTGAAAAAAAATTAATAGACACAAATGCATACAATTTAAAATAAATATAAAACATGAATAATACAAATCCATAAACCTACAATTATTATTATTTTTTTAATAAAGAGAAATCAAACTATAGACTTGATAAGAAACTAAGCTTCTTTTTTAACAATTATTCTTTTAATTCATATTTTCTTTTGTATATAAAATACACTATATTTATAATAAAATATATATTATACTTTTTAAAAATATAAAAATTATTCAAAAAATTAAACGGAGCGGGTTAGGAGTAGGGATGGGGTGGGGATACCCTCTCCATTCCTACCTTGTCCTAGATTGGGGAGTCATTTTGTATATTGGTTTGATCTCCATCTTCGGCCAAACCATGAAACCGAGATGGGATGGGGATACTCTCTCCATCCCTATTCCGTCCTTGATTGGGGAATCATTTTGTATATTGGTTTGATCTCCATCTCCGTCCAAACCTTAGAACCGATTCATAGGACTTTTCAAGAAAACTATATGGTGCTAGGAAATAAGTTGTTTCTAGGTAAAGTACTCAAAATTGGGTAACAAACTTGAATTGAGCTTGTATATACACTTAATACCCTTAAATCTATCGAATAATACCTCTGATCAAAGTGGGCTGAGGGAAGATTTTTTTTTTTCCCGTCGAATAATTATAGGAGCTAAGGGTCAACAAAATCCTATCATATATATTGAAAGAATGAAATATTAAAAATTCATAGTTTTCATGAAAAGTAAAGTATATCGAAATAGAGATTCTGAGATATTTGTATTTTCAAATTATTTTTCTATTTAAATATGAAAATTTAAATTTTCTCGAGGTCGTCATCTTGAGTTCATTCCCACCCAATGAAACAATCCTAAAAAGACACGTGACACATACACCAACTTATCAAAACACCTTTGAGGTAAACAGAAACGGTAAAAAAAAAAAATCTAAAATTTATAGGATTTGGATATTTAAAAAAAAAAAACAAGAGGATAAAAAGAAAATGAAAATAAAAGGAGGAGACTTTTGGGTAAGAAGGTTGAGTAGGGGTCCACCAATAGATCTACCACATGTTTGAATGTGGTAAGCATATGACCTTTGTTGCCTTTACACAAATGATGAAGAATATAAAAAAGAAGTGAATTTTGTGAAAGGATAAAGAGGAAAAAAAGTGTATGAGTTGGCCACTTGGCTTTTTTAAGTCTCATTTTTAATGGAAACAACGCAATTGAATAAAAACCATTGGAAAAAAAAAAAAAAGATAAATATTAATTTATACCTCTAAATTTTGAAAGTTGTATCATTTTTTAACTTTAAATTTGTATCAATTTGAAATTTGAAATTTGGGGATTGTGTCAATTTTAAATTCCAAACTAATAATTATATCCATTTAAACCCTGAACTTTCGTAATTGTATCAATTTAAACCCTCTACTATGTTTTATTTGCATTCAATAATAAAAGTTTAGGGTTTAAATTAATATATTTATGAAAGTTCAGGATTTAAATTGATACATTCTTCAAAATTCAAATTTAAATTGATAAGATTATTAGTTTAGAGTTTAAAATGGATATAATCCTCATATTTGCCTAAATAAAAAAGTGTGTTTATGTGTTTGTATATGTGTGTAAGTGCAACTCTCAATTATATAGTGGATTGTGACTCTTTTGCTTCTTAGCCGACACCACCTTTTTTTTTCTTTGTTTTTTATTATTATCTTTTTTCTCTAACAACTATAGCACATGCCTCCAAATGCAAAATACTCAAATACCAAGGTCAATAAAATAATCATTGACCTTTTTTTTTTTTTGCTCTATTAAATAAAAGATTATTTCGATCAATGTGTAGTTCTATTAGTAAGGTCGGATTTAAATTCCATGTTGATAAGAAATATTATTTTTACTTTGTATCTCATAAACTATTTTGATAAATCTTAAAATTACTTTTTCTTTGTAATATTGGTTTGAAGTAAATTTTATCTAAAAAGGTATATAAAAAAAAAGAAGATTAATAGAAAGTGAGAGACTACATTTTACTTTTTATAAAGTTAACAACCAACTAACCGAAATTTAATGAAAGTACAAGAATTAAATTTGAACATTTGAAATTATATATATTCATAATATAAGGAGATTTTCTAAAGTACAATAACCAAAACGGTGTCATTTGAACTTTTAAAATACAATAACCGGTATTTTATTTATTTTTTTAATTTGAACTTTTCAAGCAAGATCTATTACAATCATGGTTGTTATTTTGTCAACTAATAAATTCCTAAAATGTTTACTTTGTTACAATACATGTTTACATATTTATGTATAATCACCCTTTATCGTAATTGTATATACCTAGGTTTCTTTGTTCCCTATATATATGTAACTTTATTTTGAATAATATGTGAGATAATATATTCCAAAGTATTGAGTATACGGTATCAGAGCCTCATTAGGGTTTAAAATATTCGTTTGACAGCTATGGTCTCATAAGATTAGGGTTTGAGTTTAGATCGAGTTCGAGCGGTCGTTTGTCTATTGGGAATGGTATCCTAAATCTCCTTATAATCTCGTAGTTTGTAAACTCTGTATAAACATATTGTTGTTAATAAAATAAGTGTTATTTTATAAGCATATACTCAATCCAATAAACTAAGATCTGAGGTTATTTCATGTAATTTAAACAAGTATGTAGAGACATACAAGTGGATATTGTTTAAATAATAACCTAAATGGTCTATAGTAGATGGATAAGGTTGGGTACCTTATCCTGGTGACACTACGGATACGACCCACTTTGTAGATATTACAAGTACTGTAAAGTGCTACAAATGATCTGATCCTGATCATTCATGTGGAGACATGCGAGCGGGGTATTTTATATAAAGAGTTTGTATAAGACTGGACCACGAAATGTAACGGTGTCAATAATAGAGACTTACATTTCATTAAGATGATCATAGCTGATTGACCCGAATCTTGAGTGAGTTGTGAACTCCTGCTCATGAAGGTGATCCTTTGATTTGTATGAGTGAGAGTAGCCAGATTGTCAACTTAACAAGCCTACCATTTTAAGGATTCGTCTGACTGAGGAGCTGGGAACTCAGCTACACAAGACGAAATTCAATCTTTCCCCGATGCAAGGGCAAGTAGATAAATTGCTTTCTTAAGGGCTGATTCCGGGTCTTGAACATAGTGGCCACACCCTCTCCTAGCCCAAGAGGACTTGGTCATAGTGGGACTATGACTTATTGTTCATTAGAGGAATCAATGGTACTTAAGAAGTTAGATGTCACTACAGAGGCAAAACAATATTTTGGCTCAATTGTACTTACGAGCAATTTGTGAAAGATCATCGCACTGTTGATTGGTTATATCTAATGGACACATAAATTTATCTGTAGTTGTCGGTCTTTAGTGGAGCGGCAGTTAACGGATGTTAGGTAATTTAATTAAAGAGTTTAATTATTTATCCGAGTATTGTTGGAGCTTTAATCTACAGGTCCATAAGGTCCCTACTATAACTCAACAAGGATTTAATCTTTGGATTGATTTGGAGTGTTCAAATTAATTGATGGAATTAATTATATATGATATAATTAGTTATAATGTTTTTGATGCATTATAAGAGGAATTTGAATATGATTCAAATACCAATTATATGAATGAGATCATGTAATTAAATATGAATGTGATTTATATTGAGAGGAATAAAATATTTGGATATGATCCAAATATCATTTATATGAATGAGATTCATATAAATGGATTTAATATAAATGTGATTTATATTAAATGTCACGTATAGTTAAGAGAGAATAAAATATATAGTTTATGTTGTATTTGATGCAATATAAAACTGTAGGCTATATGTTATATTTGATATAACATATAGTGTATATATAATAAAGTAGTTATTATATATTATATTTTTATTAATTTATTTGAATTAATAAAAGGGAAAGAGTTATAACTCCTTCCCCACATTCTCTCAAAGAATAATTAACAAGTGATAAAAGAAGTTGAGAGATCATCTTCCTCTTTCGATTCACACTTATAGAGAAGAGTTCTCTAAGACTAATCCTCTCCTTCTCCTTTCCTCGACCAAGGATGCAAGCAAATCCCATAACTCCTGCTTGAATCCTATAATCCCAAAATAGAATACAAAGGGTTTTCAACTGGTAGTGTCCGTGCGTGAAGAAGAAGAAGATCTACGAAGAAGGAGTTCTGTTCGTGATTGTTCGAGGGATTCGAGAAGAAAGGTTCTTCAAATGTGATATCTCTTAAACTTGTTTCTTGTTTAAAGCATGTTGTAATTTAACGTCAAATGCATACTTGTTGTATGTTTACTGTAAATTATGTTTTCAATAATTAATGAAATTTGGACGACCTGCTTCTGCTCAAGGATCTCTTTATGTCGAGTTTCCTTCATTGTCTACTTTGCCCACCTTAAGAGAAGCGTCGTCATCGTCATCCGCCTCCTTCTATCTTCTCCGTTCGCCGAAAAATGCTGTATGTGAGGTTCACGAGCCGTCGAAAGTTCTATGCGCCATCGCCACGTGCCGACACATGAAAGCATGTGGAAGCTCCATTTTGTGCTCCATCAGTTTGGGGTTCATCTTGGGTCCCATTTTTTTTTTATTAGTTTGTGCATTTGATTCCATCAAAATTTGTTTGGGTGTGAAGATATTTGAAGAATACACCTTTGTTTCTCAGCTTTGTGGTTGTTTTGTTAATTTTGTGGCTGTTTTGATTAGCTAGTGTGGTTTTACCCTAGTCTTTAATTCTGTTTCTTTATTCTCTTTTCGTTTGTGAGATCTACGGTCTGTGTGTGAATTCATTATGAATGAGATGGAGAATTTGGTGGAATCTAATGTGATTCTCCTAGCCTCAAAGATCACATAACACAAGTTAAATGGATCTAATTACTATGATTAGTATAGGACAATTCTATTTTATTTACGAAGTACTGATATAGATAATCATATGACTGAGGACTCACTAAAAGATGATAAGAAGAAAAATGGTTGCCTTCGTGATGTCGCTCAAATTTATCTTCAAATAAAAAATTCTATTGAGAGTGAGGTAATTGGTTTAGGCAATCATTGTAATTTTGTGAATGAGCTTTTAGAATTTTTTAAATTTCTATACTCGGGTAAAGAGTAAGCCCATAGAATGTTTATAGTTTGCATGCAGCTCTTTTGTGTCGAACAGAAAACAAAATCCATTACCAACTACTTTATGAAACTTAAGAGGATAGTTGTCGAGCTTACTTTGTTATTACCTTTCATCCCAAATGTTAAAGTTCAACAAGCTCAGCGAGAAAACATGGCTATTATGATCTTTTTTAATGGACTTTTACCTCAATTTGGAATGGCTATAACATAAATTCTTTCTAACTGTAAAATCCCATCATTAGGAGATGCTTTCAATCGTGTTCTTCGCATTGAGAGCTCTCAATCTAGTTTGTCTATTTCTCAACCCAACAACACTCTTGTTAGCAAAAACAATAATCTCAGGGTCCCTCGAGGGATGGATGACAATTTGCAGAGAACTAATTATGATAATTGAAAATCAGATTCTCAGAAGATTATCTGTAACTACCGTTGTAAGCCTGACCCTTTGAAATGTGACTGTTAGAAGTTGTTGTGTAGGACTCAAAGATTTCAACATGCTCAGATAGCTTTCACTAGTGATATGATAGAGAAATCGGTTACCATGTTCGTATATGAGTTTGCTAAATTTTAGGTGTATCAGGACTCATCGCAAGCGTCATCTTCATCTAATCTTATTGCCACCATTGCTCACACGGTAATACGAAATATCTCCTTACATCATCTACCAAATGGGACTCTGATGTCACAACTCATATGACAGGTAATTTTAGCTTATTTTCAACACCGTTGTCCCATGCCTCTTCTTCATCTGTCACTTTGGCAAATGGCTTAACATCCTCTATTCTTGGTTCTAGCACCATTAACCTTACCACATCTTTTTTTCTATCTTCTGTTTTATATTTTCCTCAACTACCTTTTAATTGAATTTCTATTAACCAACTTACTCATGATCTTAACTATGTTGTCTTGTTTTTTCTTGGCTATTGCTTGTTTCAGGATCGTATGATGAAGAAGATTATTGGTAAAGGATATGAATTGAGGCGCTTTTATATTTTTTTATCACTAGATACCAAAAGTTGTGGCATGCTCTGGAATCAACATTTTCGTTTGATGTTCATTGTTGTTTGGGTCATCCATCTTTAGTCGTGTTGAAGAAACTTTATTTAAAATTTTGGTCTTTGTCTTCTTTGAATTGTGATTCGTGTCAGTTTACTAAATTTTGTCGTCTTAGTTCTAGTCCTAGAGTCAATAAACGAGCAAGTGCACCATTTGAGTTAGTTTATTATGATATTTAAGATTCTTGCCCAGTCGTGTCTCAAACAGGTTTTCGTTATTTGTTATTTTTGTTGATGATTATTCTCGTTTGACTTGGTTATACTTAATAACAAATTGTTCTAAGTTACTACCTCACTTTTGTGCCTTTTGTGCTGAAATTCAAAATTAGTTTAATGTCTCTATCAAAACTTTGTGCATTAATAATGTTGACATATATTTTTCTCATGTTCTTGGATCTTACTTGTATGAACATGACATCATTCATCAATCTTCCTGTGCCGACACTCTATCCCAAAATGGAATTGCTGAATGAAAAAATAGGCACTTACTTGAAACTGCATGCCCATTATCCTTTCATACGCATGTTCCAAAGTATTTTTGGGTTGATGTCATTTCCACTACTTACTTTTTTATTAATAAAATGTCTTCCTTTGTTCTTAATAGTGAGATTTCTTATTGTGTTCTTTTCCCTACCAAATCTTTTTTCCTATTGTTCCAAAGATACTTGATCATGTTTGTTTTTCTTAGGATGTTTGTCCTTATCGTACCAAGTTAGATCCATAATCCTTGAAATACATATTCTTAGGTCATTCGTGTGTTCAAAAGGGTACAATTGTTATTGTCCTACTCTTAATAGGTATCTTGTCTCTTTTGATGTTACGTTTTTGGAAGATATGTCCTTTAGTCCATCACCATCGAGTTCATGTCAGAAGAAGGATGACGATATTTTTATCTACGAGATTACCTCTCCCACATTATCATTTACTCCATATTCTATTGTGTCTCTTCCTTCTCGTCCATCCATTACTCAAGTCTTCTCCAGACGATTTCCCTAATAACTTTCAAGCACATGTCCTCCACCAACGACTTCTTCAACATTTGATCCAAGACCAAGTGATGATCTTCCTATTGCCATTCGAAAAGGTAAATGCACTTGTACTTGCTCTGTTTCTTCGTTTGTTTCATACCATCAGTTGTCATCGCCCATATATTCTTTTATTACATTTCTTGATCCCACCTTTATTCGTAACTCTGTGTATGAACCATTGTCTCATCCCGACCGGCATAGTACGGTGATTGAGGAGATGACTGTTTTAGATAATGATGGTACTTAGGATTTAGTCTCTCGTCTTGCAGGAAAGAAAATAATTGAATGTAAATGAGTGTTTACTATCAAGGTTAACCCTAATGGAATAGTTGCTTGGTTGAAAGCCCATCTTGTTGCCAAAGGTTATGCCTAAATCTATGAGACTGATTATTCACACGTTTTATTCAATTGCCAAATTAACTTCCATTCGACCTTTTTTTTTCCATGACTGCTACCCACAATTAGTCTTTGCATGAACTTGACATAAAGAATGTTCTTCTACATGGTGATCTTCAGGAGGAACTTTATATGGAGTAGCCACCCGAGTTTGTTACTTGAGGGGATAGTGATAAAGTATGTTGCCTTCGAAAATCTTTGTATGTTTGAAAAAAGTCCACGTGCATAGTTTGGTAAGTTTAGTCACGCACTTGTACGTTTTGGTATGAAGAAAAGTATTTCTGATCATTCTGTTTTCTATCGACTCTGATAATGGTATTACTTTGTTTGTTGTATATGTTGATGGTATTGTTATTACTGAAAATGATGCATCGGATATATCTTCTCTTAATATTTTTCTTCAGGGCTAATTTCATACGAAAGATTTGGGACAGTTGAAGTATTTTTTAGGTATTGAAGTAATGAGAAGCAAGAAAGGTATTTATTTGTCACAACGAAAATATATACTTGATTTGTTGTCTGAGACAGGAAAATTAGGAGTTAAATCATGCAGTACTCAGATGATACCAAATCTGCAACTTGTTAAAGAAGGAGAATGATTTAAAGATCCTGAAAGATATAGAATATTAGTTGGGAAGTTGAACTATTTAACAGTGACACGACCAAATATTCTTATTCTGTAAGTATTATAAGTCAGTTTATGTCTTCTTCTACAGTGGATCATTGGGCTGTAGTAGAACAAATTCTATATTATTTGAAAATTGTACCTAGACGTGGGATTTTATATAAAGATCATGGTCATACAAGAGTTGAATGTTTTTCAGATGCTAATTGGGATGGATCTCGAGAAGATAGAAGATCGACTTCTGGATATTGTGTTTTTGTATGAGGAAACTTAGTATCATGGAAGAGTAAGAAACAAAATGTAGTTTCTCATTCGAGTGTTGAATTATAATATAGGGTCATGACACAATCTGTGTGAGGAATAACATGGATATACCAATTGTTATTCGAGAGGAGTTTCAGTCTTATCGTGCCAACTAAATTACGGTGTGATAATTAAGTTGCACAACACATTGCATCTAACCCAACGCTTCGTGAATAGACTAAACATATTGAAGTTGATTGCCATTTTATTCACAAGAAAATACAAGGAAGGTTAATGTGTAGGATATGTGAAGATTGAAGAACAATTGGGAGACATTTTTACCAGAGTTATAAATGGAACAAAAATAAGCTCTTTATGCAACAAGTTAGACATGATTGACATGTTTGCTCCAGCTTGAAGGGGAGTGTTATGATACATGTTTACATATTTATGTATAGTTTTCCTTTAGCGTAATTGTACATACTTGGTCTAGGGTTTCATTGTCCCCTATACATATGTAACTTTATTATTAATAATAGATGAGAGAATATATTCCAAAATATTGAGTGCATACTTTAACAACTTTAAAAAGTTTTATCATATGCCTACACTAATATGATACAAATGTTTGAAGCTATGATACTAATAGAGTGGTCGGAAAAATTACATAAGCACTTTAAAAAAACAAAAGAACCACCCCTAAGGGATTAGTGTGAGTACTAGAGTGGTATCAAACACATTTTTTGTTTTCAAAATAGATCGACAATCAACTCGTTAAGGACACCATTGACATTTGCAAAACTTGACTCCATAATTAAAGGGCGGTAAGACTCCCCTCTCAATTTGAGGAGAAGCTAAGCCAATCTGAAAATTTAAGGATAAAAAACACTAGATATTAAAATCAAATATTTCTAATCATTCTTTTTGGTTAATAAATTTTCTAAGAAGTTGGATTCGTTTTGAAAGCTTATAGTTAAAATAAGGGTAATTGCAATGAGTAACATTTTTAGGGCTAATAGTTAAGTATATAATAATATTTTTAAAGAATTACAAATATAATAAAATCTATCAGTAATAGACTCTAATGTTGATAGAGTCTTACCAGCTATATAGTCTATCACTAATAGACTCTGAGAGCTTTATTTAAATTTTGTTATATCTATAAATTCATTCTTAATATTAAGTTATATTTACTAATATGTTGGGTCTGATTGCTATATTTGTAACTATTTCTTTAAGATATGTGATTTGTGAGCTTGAGAGATTATTATTAGTGGACAATATATTTGATAAATCAATAAATAAATATTTGCTAATTGATTTATAAGAACTTAATAAGATCTAGCATTAGACCAATTCTCTCTCTCTTTTTCTTTCTTCAAATTTATGGATTCTAGTAGAATAAGTACGAGAAAATTTAGGAATCAAAATGCACTTTTTCTCCTTTGAAAACTTTAAATTCTTTTTTTAAGGCAATAATAATAATAATAGTAATAAATAGAAATCAGATTATGGATATATATTTTTTGGGATAAATTTCTACTATATAAGTTTTTATTTCTACTATCAACTCTAAAAAACTTAACATAAGATTATGCTGCAAAATCTATATATAATAAGTGTAGAATTTAAAAAATAATATCAATCCTAGTCCAAGAAGCATATATACGGATACGGATATGATCAGACACGACAATTCATCAAATTTTTAAAAACTAAGATACAAATACGTCCAAAAAGATACATCATATTTTAATATATATATATATATATATATATATATATATATATATAACGTAAAAATACTAAATGTAATCCACCTCTATTGTTAAAAACTTTAAATTAAAGAAATTTTAAAACAGAGTAAAAAAAAAAAAAAAAACATAAAGCTTGGATATTAAAGCTGACTGGTGGAAAAAAGAGTTTTGAGTTGAGGTACGGTCGACGACGAGCTGAGACGTGGTCGATGGCAAGTTAAGGCGTGGTTGGAAGACGAAGAGAAGAGGAAGACACGACTGTCACTCATTGAAGAATGAAGCCAAAGAGAAAAGGAAGACTCATTAAAGAGAAGAGGAAGACTTGTTGGAGAGAAAAGGGAGACTCGTTGAAGACGAATAAATGGTTTTAAAGTTTGTGTTGGCCACGAGTCGTTGATGAGGAAGATATGAAGAAGAAGATCTAAATTTGAGCCGTGAGGGAATGATTATAATTTTTAGGATTTGTTTGTTTAAATTGTCTGATCATTTTTAGTTTCAGTTATTTTATTATTATTTTAGTTATTTTTCTTTTGAGTTGAGACTAAATATAATTGAAATTATAATAATAACGAATATGATGAAATTAAGTGAAAAAGTAAAGTATTGGATTGCTGGGTTTAAAATTTAGCTCAAGATGTCATTTTTTGGTCTTGTTGTATCCACTCATGTATCTGGAAATGGATACACGTATCTGATTTTTTTTTATTTAAAAAAAGATACTCTATTTCACGTATCTGCCACGTATTCACATATCAGATACGCATCTGATATCGATTCTTTGCCATTTTTAAAGTATTTGTACTTCATAAATCCTAGTGATAAAATTACTATTACATAAATGTTCTAATTAAGTTTAACTAATCTCGAATGCCTAGAAAATGTTTAATTGATGTTGAATATTATATTAATAATTCGTTAAAAGAAAGGGCATTAAATATAGTAATTAATGATTTGAGTATAAACAATTTATTGATTGTCTAAGATAAACTTTAATTTAAAGTTATTTACAAGAAAGGTTATAATATTTTAGGAATCCAACCAAAAAGCAGAAAAAAGGTTATCCATTACAAGATTATTACCTATAGATATAAATGTTTTAGAAATACCATTGAAATACATTATTATTGATATGTCTCTTTCTCCCTCTTCTTTTATTCTTTTTGTTAAAGGGTTTAGTTTTGAGTTGACAGTTCAATTTTTTAAAATTTTAAATTACTCAATCTCCATGAAACCTTTCCCTAAATTTGACAAATTTTTTAATTCAATCTTATAATTAACATTTAATGTTAAGTGCAAGAAAAGTGATTAATGAACTATTAGGTAATAATTTCTTGTCAAGTATTTAGGTAAGAATAGTTTGTTTGAACTTTTTGGCCACTCAAAAGAGTAATTAGATGGAAACATTTAGAATTTAATATACGAAAATGGTGGAAATGATGTACATAGGTTTTTTTTTTAAAATTTATTTTAATTAAAGAATCCCATATTTTATTTTAGCCTATCTCCAATGATTTTCATTTTTCATTTGGTTTTAGAATCTCGATCTCGGCAAAAATGTCAAAGTTTCAATTTTACAAAAATATTGATGGAACTATTGAAAAGAATTTATACGAAGATAGATTCGATAGACTTTTATCATCGATAGATTATTAGAGATGTCTATCACTAATATAGCTCTATCACTAGTAAGCAATTTTTTTATCTGATCGATGGATCATTTCTACATTTATTATTGATAGATGTTTATCAATTATCAACCACTTTTTATGTTTATTGTTCATTAACAAGTTTTATGTACGCTATCGATAGACTATTAAAAAGTTCAACAGTGATGCTTTTTATTATTGATAGATTAGTTATATGTATTAACCACTGTTTGTTAGACTATTTTTACCATATACATATATATTAATGATACATTGTTGTTTGTTATCATTATTGGTTTGTTATTAATATTAAGTTATCATTAATTTACTATTTTGAATACTTTGATATAATATATCAATGACACACTAAATGAGCATACAAAACGACCACTAAAAGAAAGAAAAAAAAATGGTTTAGACATCATTAATTAATCCTGGTATATTGACGATAGAAAATAGCAAATAAGTATGTAAATTATCTCATATTGAAAATGAAAGTTAAATATCGTCAATATATCAATTTTGTGTTGTAAGAAGACTAATATTCATTAGGTGGTCTAGTTTATTGATAATTATCTTCTTTCCTCTTATGTTGGTGTCAATTTGATCTTTATTTTTATAAAATTAGAGAGTCGTGCGAGGCAGGACGGGTGTTATTACTTTTGTTAAGTATAACGACTCTTGTAATTTTATCGTTCACTCTTTGGCGTGAGTAGTTCTTGATGTTTTTATCTAACCTATTTCTAGTTTAAAAGCTTATGAGACTTGCTTGAACACTCATTTTCTAGGTTGGGTGTCCTTTGCACTTAATAAGAACTTGGTTGGTTGATTCTTTCTCTTTATTAATGTTATCTTTTTTTTTAAAAAAAATAACCTTCTTTCATACAACTTTAAGTTTATATAGCTCCCTCAGATGGAGAAGATTGAGATTTTCGTATCGGAATCTTCTCCATCTGAACTACATGCCTACAAAAGGGCCATATGTAGACATTCTCTCTTATCAAGCTCTCGTACTCACATTCCAATCCTAGCATACTCCAGTCAGCATTCTCAAGGCACCAACATAATCCGAATGGAGACACTTGCTAAACAGTGAGATCTACTTCTTTCCAAGAAAAGAGATGTAATAGAATAGAGCTCAATTCGTCTAATGAAAGGCTTTGAAGCTAGAGGAGAACAAGAGAGGTCAACTAGAGTGGAAGCCAAACGACGGGGCCGAGAATTTGTGATCGATCCGAAGAACTACTGTCAAATACGATTCTGCTTCCCCTTCGTACTACCGAGATTCTTGCTCGACTTTCTTTCGGCTTAAGAAGAAAGTGGTGAGAATGATGATCACTTTGGAACTCGTTGAGAATGGGCGTTTTAGGGTTGGATCTAAAAGCTCTCCAACGTGCTACGGATCCTTCGGCTGTGAGATGGTCTTTTGGTTGGCGTCTAGATTTTTAACCAAATTTCAGAAGCTAAGTTTTTAAAATTTCTTTTTTAGTTTTCTACTTGCTTGATTCTTTTAAAACTCTTAAAAAGAAGATAACAAAACAAATAAATTAATATATAGAAATAAAATTTATACATCTTATTTTAGAAACGTAAAATAAAAAATTACATGATTATCAGATGTGTCTAATGAACAACACCCATATATACTTTTAATTTCTTTTTTCTATTTTAGAAAAAAAAATTAAGAATATAACATTAATAGAGGGGAGATTTCCTTCTCATAGACTAGGTAGGGACATGAAACATCTATTATTTAGGAATTGATATTAGAGGTGAGACTTTAAATCGTTTAACCTATAAAAAATCATTACCAATCCTTACGGTATATCTTCCCTTTTTTTTTTGAGTTTGCTAATTACATTGTGGAGACAAAACTATTATTTTCTTAGTTCAATAATTACGAAGCAAAAGATAAAATGAGTAATATTTAATATTTTATCTATAGAACTATATTTTTTTTAATACAATAATTGGAGTTGGGAATTTGAACCTCCCACCTTCAAAATAGAAGATCATGACAATTACTCAGCTAATAACTATATTTTGAATGGTCAAAAACTATCCATTAAAAAAGGATTATAAATGAAGTTAGGCTCAAATGGATACTAATGCTTTAAGTTGAGGCCAACTTTAGACATCAAATTTGTGACCAAAATTAAAAAAAAAAATTAAAAATAAAAATTCCCCTACTAGAAATGGAAGGGAAAAGACAGTGGGTCAAGTTAAAATTTGTGTAAAATCTTTATAATTTGCATGTTGTAATTTGTATGTATATGGTGGGTGTCAGACACTGACAGCTTCTCTACTTAATCATGTATTGAGCCTGCCATCATTTATTCCTTCTCTACTTTTCTGATTTCTCTGTAAGATTTTCCATTTCCATTTCTCACCATCCCCACACCCCATGTTCTTTGTCTAAATCTCTTCACACATCTCCTCTTGTTCCCTTAAAAAAAAGGGGGGGGTTTAAGTTCCTCCAGAAATTCCCAATTTTTCTTTTTCTTTTTCTATTTCCATGGTGCTTTTGCAGAGAAATGGAGTATTTGTTTGTGTCTTTTTGCGTAAAATGCTAATGGGTTTGTAAGTTTAAGTCATTTTCTCATCTGGGTTGGTGAGTTTTCTTGTTTTTCCCTGTTCTATTCATAGCTGTACCCCTCTTTCTTTCTATTGATTCTTCATCGATTTTTGAGAGCCATTTTGTTGTGTAATTTCGTGGGTTGAACCTTTACTGCCTGATTTCTACTTCTACGAGGTTCTCTGGTTTTTCTCTTGATTTGTAATAAACCGTGTGTTCATTTTTGAGGTAGCAATTGGTGAAACCTACCAAATCTGAATCTTGTACTATGCATTTTCTTTGCTGGAGATTTGTTTGATTGAATTTATATTTGGTAAAGATTTTAATCTGGGTCTAAAGGGTATCCCCCATTTTTCCATTTTTCCAATTTCTCCCTCTTTTGATTTGGATCCCCACACTTCGCCATTGGCGCTGGAAGAAGAAACTCTTCTTTCCCCCTCTTTCTTTCTTTTTTCTTGAAGAAGGGGTTGAGATTTCTGGGGTTTTCTTCAATTACTGCTTGGTTTTCAGAGTGATGCCTTCTGAAGGTGTCCAACAATGGCGAATCTCGTTCCTGGAGTGCTTCTCAAACTGCTGCAGCACATGAACACAGATGTGAAGGTTGCTGGAGAGCACAGGTCGACGTTGTTACAAGTTGTGAGCATAGTTCCGGCATTGGCCGGAGGCGATCTCTCACCGAATCAAGGTTTTTATCTCAAAGTCTCTGATTCTTCTCATGCCACATATGTCTCACTCCCTGATGAACATGGTGATCTGATTCTTAGTGACAAGATTCAATTGGGTCAGTTTATTCATGTCGAACGGCTTGAGGCTGCTTCCCCAGTCCCCATTCTTCACGGAGTTCGACCGGTGCCCGGTCGACACCCTTGTGTGGGGAGCCCTGAAGATATTGTTGCTACTCATTCTCCTGGGTTTCTTAACAATAATCCTAATTTGAAACCTTTGGACAAATTGAAACCGACCCCGAAAGTTTTAGGCCTTGGCATTGGTGGGGAGAAGGAGAAATCTGCGCCTGTGAGACTCAACGGCAATGCCAAGGAGGATAAGATTGAGAAGAGAGCCTCACCCTTGAGTAGATCCAAGTCTCAGGCGTCAAAATTGACAGTGAATGTAGATGTGAAGAAGGAGCCTCTGACGAGGCTAAAGTCGATGAATTCACGGTCTATACCCTCATCTCCAACAAGCTGTTATTCATTGCCTTCTTCATTTGAGAAGTTTGCCAACAGCATTAAGCAGCAGGGGAAGGTTAAGGCGTTGTCTAATGGAACAGCCAAGGTAGGAGCGGTTGAAAAGACGAATCCTGTTCGTTCAGCCAGTCCTGTCACCAAGAAGATGGGAGTGGGACATCAGATCAAACATTTAGTTCAGGGCATTGAGGTTGGGGCCAAGGCTCTGAGGAAGAGTTGGGAAGGGAATATGGAGACAAAAAGAAGAGACAATTCGATCTTAAGGGCAAGCAAACTTGATCCCAAGCCTGAAGCTCGGGTTACTGTAAGTTTTATCATACCCAATATGATCCTCGTTTCAGATTTGATTTGTATTTAACGTGGCAAATGTTCATTTGTCCTGCTAAAATATCATATATAGACATTTACGCTTGTAAGTTGCAACCATGAATCTTTTTGAGGCATTTGAAAAACAAAGTGGTGTATGAAATTCAAATCCTGCTCTTCATGTGATGAGCTTAAAAGATCCTGCTAAATCCACTGCCTTATTGTTCTTTTTTGTATAATTTTGTATGTCTTCTATAAAGAGCAGATTAACATGTTGCATTGTTGGACTAGTCACACTGTTAATTTGTTTACTAGCGTCTACCTCTCGACCTCTTCTCCTTTCTCTTATGTATGTCAATAACTTATTTACATTCTTCAGACCCCGAGAAGAAGTACATCAAGTGACAAGTTGCCATCAAGAGAGGAGAATAGGATTCAGATGCCTGCAAAGTCATCTAAAGATGATCATAGCGTGCACGCATCTTCAAAGAAGAATGCTGCTAATGGAGCTTTAGATAATCAGGAAAGGTCAAATAGACAAAAATCTTCTAGTGGAAGGAAATCTTCCTCAAGTGATGCAGCCGGATTCCCAGGAAACTTGGTGAAAATTCCTCTTAATAATAAAAGATTGAGTGAAGGGAGTGTTTCATGGGCTTCACTTCCATCATCTCTTGCCAAGCTTGGGAAGGTATGGAATCTCTGATATTTTGATAAGCAAAGATAGCTCTTTTTAGTGGTAGTTACTTAATAAATCTTCTGCCAAATAGATAGGTTTGGGAGTTTATATGGGCTTTATTTATTCTCTTTTCATGTTTGTCACTTGTTTCTTTGAAACTTCGACTCTATTGTACATTCTTCGGTCCAGTGAAAACTATGCATATTCTTGATGATATGGCATATTTCCTTTTTTTCTTAAAATAAAAAGTGCAAAAAAGATTAGTACAAAGGCATGTCCGAAATTCAGAGCTCCTCTATATCCAATTACACCCGTAGTAGAGGGATCCGGCAATAGTATAAGCTACTAGAACACATTTTCTGCAATATAGAGCAACTGATAATTCATTATCTCGAATTAAACTCAGTTTCTCATACCAAAAAAACCTTGGGGGGGGGGGGGGGGGTTTGAATCTACGAAGATCCTGCTTGTGTTAAAGTATTGGCAAGTGTTACTTTATGGCTTCCATTTGTCTTACTTCTTCCATTGTTCTTCTGTGTATGCACAATAGGAAGTTATGAGGCACAGAGATGCTGCACAAGCAGCAGCAATAGAGGCTATTCAAGAAGCTTCGGTGGCAGAGAGCTGTCTACGATGTTTAAGGTATGAAAGCTTACCCAGTGCAAGACTTGTAGCTCTTTCTGATTTGTAGTTCTATAGTTGAAAATCGAAATGCCAAAAGTTCTTTGGCTGAAAGCTGTGAGAGCTAGTTATAGGACATTTGGTTAGAAAAGATTTGAAGAATTTACCAGCTTTTATAGAGAGCTTTTGGATAACATAGTTTAGTCACCTCCCTTTGGAGCTCTTGCTCTAATGAGCTCTGTATTGTTCCCCTCCCCATTACTTCATTTTTAAAAGGAAATATTTGTTTCTTATAGAATGAGGCACGAAAATACACGGACTTAACCGTAATATTTTTCCTGTGATTGAAGTTGAGAGTTATTTCTTGTTTGGACAGATCAAGCGTGAGTTGTAATTAACTTTGACTTGGTTTCTTGTTTTAAAAATTACTTTTAGGATTTTACCATTTACATTCAGTCCCATAGATTATGGGTGGCTGTCAGACTTTTTGTAATTATGAGCTTGATTTGATCTTCTTGGATTGGAGTCCGTTTCTGTAATTAGTATGTGGACTCCTTTTTTTGGTTTTTTTTTTGAATGCCCTTGTATATTCTTTTATTTCTCTCCATGGAAGTCTGTTTCTTAAAAATAATTATAATAGTTATGAACGAATGAATAAATTCAAAGGAGTCTTATCCAGTTAGTAATAATAATGAATGAATGAATAAATTCAAAGGAGTCTTATCTGGTCAATGGTTACCAAAGCTTTCAAATTCTATCTTGTCTCACTCTTTTCAATTTTTCTATTCTGATTTCTTACTGATCAAAATGTCAATATTATTGATAAGGAAATATTTCGCTCAAAATGGATGGGATTATGTGTAATTTTTGTTCTCTGTACCCAAGAAATGGATGTGGAAAACTATGGAGAAAAATTTCTTTAATAAAGTTGTTAGGAGGTGGAAGCAACCATTGTCAGTTAGCAATGCCATGGCAACAATAGTGGCGGGTGAATGCTGGCTGGGTAATGAGATATCTTACTGAAGTATGGAAAATATCTTTAGTATATCCTCAAATTTATGAGTAGACCCTCTATAATAATCCTGAAATACCATGAAATCAATTATGGAGATTAGAATAAAAGTTAAAAGTAAGCAGAGTTAAATAATAATTTTATAACAAAGGTTATCTGTCCATCAGATCCTTTTACCATCAAAGGGCCAAAAGTACCCAAGTATCATTTTTACCAATTACCTGGTTGTGTTGATCTGAAGTTGTTTTGGACTCTGATAAAACTAGTGTCTCTTGTTTCTGATTAAATTGCATTGTTAAAACTATGCGCCAAGAGTTCAAGTTCCAACCTAAAGAACAACAAGAATGTGCCCCACTGCCCCAAGTTCCAAATCTGTTTGCAATATCAATTCCTAGGTTTTTTTTTTTTTTTGGGGGGGGGGGGGTGGGGGGTGGTGTGTGTGTGTGTGAGATGTTAAATAAGTAGTGGTCAAAAAGTCACATGCTTAGTTCAAGTTTCAGATGGTTGCCTGTCGGATTACCTTGTTTCTTTATACCTTTCTCACTTGGTTCTTCCTTTTTTACCTCACTTTTGGACATTGACATTAGCAGCTGTGCTACATTTGTGTAATACACAGCAAAATGTATCTTTTCAAGACATTAGATGCTGAACATTGTCATATGGTTTAACTGCAAGAACTTCTTTCAGATGGATCCTCGGTCTCTTGGCCGGATGTGTTGTGTGTGTCCATTCCCTTTTATCTTTTTAATAAAAAGAAAAGTCCCGGTAGATGGATGGGTCTGATTGTAAGCAACTAATCAGGTGCTTGAAAATTCGATACTTTCCCACTGATTCTCACTATCTCAAGTTTTCTCCATGATCTGTCAGCTGGGTTCATTTTGTTTCTTTTAGTTAGTGGAAACATTCTTCTGTTGGCTTACGTTCTTTCTTTTGCAGTATATTTTCTGAGTTACATACTGCTGCGAAAGAAGACAATCCACAGCCTGCGGTAGAACAGTTTTTGACCCTTCATGCGAGCCTAACCAATGCTCACATGGTAGCTGAATCTCTTTCGAAAACTAGTCTCTCTGGTTCGACCAATGAGGGCGAAGAAACTGCTTCAGAAGAAACAATGAAGGTCACGTTAATGGCAAGAAAACAGGCATCTGCTTGGGTCCAGGCTGCTTTGGCCACTAACCTTTCATCATTTGCAATTTACAGCCGTGATCCATCATTGGCTCTAAACCCGACCTCATCTCTATCTCAAAACCAAAAGAGTGCATCTGCCAATCAGCCTATAGTGGTTTTAGAAAACTCATCTAAGAACAGCTCGTCGAAATCTCAAGGGAAGGTCCGCCAGATGATAAGCTCTAAACCTATTGGATCAGGAAATCTAAGTCGAACAAAGGAAGGAGTGACACTGGGTCAGAAGGTGCAGCCTCAACCTCCACCAGAATGGATAAGAGGAAACGGTATTGACGAAGCAGTCGACTTAGCTGAGATGTTACGGCTGCAATCCCAGGACTGGTTCTTGACATTCATGGAAAGGTTTTTGGATGCAGGTGTCGACACTGCAGCCTTGTCAGATAATGGACAATTAGCAGGAATATTGACTCAGCTGAAAAGTGTAAACGACTGGTTAGATGGCATAGCTTCTAGCAAGGATGAAGAAGACACCACTCACATTTCGACTGAGACGATCGACAGGCTGAGGAAGAAGATCTACGAGTATCTTCTCATGCACGTCGAGTCTGCAGCCGCTGCACTTGGTGGGGGATCACAGCCACTGCCACAGCAGATACAAGCAACTGAAACAAAAGCAAGAAGGTAACTGTCAAATATCGGTGTTGGTTTGATCTTAACATGAATTCTTCACTGTGCCCTGAGTTCGGTGTTGAGCATTAAATCATGTACATAACTTCTGCATCGGTTCACGTCATAGATGAAAAGTGGCTATTAGTGGTATGGAAGGATTAAGGAGTTAGATTACGGTTACCATTCTCTTTTCTTCTTTTTAATTTATGGGATTTGATTACTGAAATTTATACAAACATGGGTTTGTTCAGTTCAGCTTTACACATATAGTCAATTGTACATTCTGTTGTTAGTGAGAGTGCATATTGATGTTCCTGAAGAAGCAGATAATTTATTCTATTTGTTTTAGTACATGAGCAGCTCTCTCTCTCTCTCTGATGTATTCATTCCAATGTATGTCATTTGTTTGAGTTTAATGGGTGGGGACTCAAACTTTTAGGGAGGTAAGTAATGTCTTGAACAGTTGTTATTTCAAAACACAAGTGAGTTTGCTAAAAAGTTTGACATTTCATTCATAGGATGAGAGTACAAAAAAGAAAAAAGGAGGCTTTATCTAATGAATGAAAAATGCCTTTCCATTTGATTTTAGTAATCTGTTTTAATCTTTAAAATGTTCAATCTTTTCCAAGGAGAAGCAAGTTCTTACAACTCTTTTTCCAATGTGATTTGATTGCATGATCTCTTTTACTTTTGCATATCTTATAGACACTTCTCAATTTGCAGGTACACACGTGCACAATTGGGCAACTCGTTAAAACCTTCAAAACTTGACTCTTCTTACATTGTTAAAATATCTTTACTTAATAAATCAAAGTTGAAACACATAAGCTTACTTGTTTTTACTTTTTACTTACATTTGTTCTATTTGGTATGAGTTTCATAACTTTTAAAGCTAAATTACCCTAATTAGTTTTGAACACTGATCTCGTATTGTCCATGGTTCAAAATTATACTTATTAATTTTCTTGTAATGGATACTGTGAAAATTACAACTAAAAATTTCCTAATAAAAATACTAGTTACGAGATCTTATAACATAAATTCCAACAATAGTAACTAATGGAGCCAATGAATTAAGGAATGATAATAAGATTAATGAAAGTTTTGTAGAGAAATGAGATTGGTGAGGGCGGCTTAGAAAAGGAATCTGTTATCCATTTGAAGGAACAAAGATTTCTAAATTAGTGATGAACTCCACCCATTGTTTACATTCCTGTATCTTGGTAAACATCACCTCGAAGTAAACGTGGCTAGAGATGTCCATGGGATCGGGGAGGGATTTCCCGTGGGGAATTTTTCCCCGTTATTTTTATTTTTTTATTTTTACTTTTTATAAAATGTCAATTAATTTAAATCACTAATGTAAGCAAATTTTAATTAAATAATTAACTTTATCACTAAATTATTTATTTTGGTTAGTTTTATCAAATTACTCAAATTTTGGCCTAGAAAAGCTAATTAATTTTTTAGTAAAAAGAAAGAAATATAAATAAAATTATTCACATATATAATCTAAATTTAAACATTCAATTTAAACATATTCATTATCTTTTCCAATAAATAATCAAATTTGAAATTTAAATGTATTATTTATACAATAATAATAATAACATAACATTAGATAACTATACTAAATAAATATGTAAAAGCTAATCGGGGAGGGGACGAGGACGGGGAATGAGCTCACAGAGAATTTTTTCCCCCACTCCCTCCCGCATTCCCCTCTTAATCGGGGAATCCCGTCCCGAGACAGGCACTTGTTCCCGTGGAGAAATTGGACATCTCTAAACGTAACTTTAAAGAATGAAAGTATAAATCAAACATTTGAGAATATTTTGATGTGAGACTTAAAAAGTTCTATTTGGGAATGAGGGTAGATCTCATATAACATTTATCTTTATGTATTCCATAAAGAAATTGTCCAATTATAATTTGACATGTAAATTTTCTTTATTTATTTTTGAAAAACACAAATTAAAAGAGGCATCTCCATAATTACATTTTAGACCCTTCATCTCACCATTCAACTACAAAGTTGTAAGCAAGGAAGCCGTGTCTAATATGGTAATTTTATTATGTTCCTTAACAGCCAAACCGTTCCCCAAAATTTCATTCCAAATTCTTATTTCCCTCTGCAAAACCTAATCCTATCTTCAAAAAAAAAAAAAAAAAAAAAGTTCTTTCTTTACGAATTCCTTTTTCTTGAACCTCAAATCCTCTCTCTCGCTCGTCGCCACATTCCCTTTGCCCTAATTCATTTGCTCTGCACAATCGGTGATAAAAGCCCAAAGGTGAATTCAGTATCTGTTTCTTCGTTTCTATTCCAATGCCGCTTCCTCCCAAACTGAGCCGACAACTGCACAGGGAATCAGACGTTGCGGATATGCCTTCCAACAGCTTGTGGGTTGGTAACTTATCCATAGATGTCACCGATGCGGATCTCATGAATTTGTTTGCGCAGTTTGGTGCGCTTGATAGTGTCACTTCCTATTCCTCCAGGAGCTACGCTTTCATCTTCTTCAAGCACATGGAGGATGCTCAAGCGGCCAAGGAGGCTCTTCAGGGTTTTTTTCTGCGTGGGAGTCCTATCAAAATCGAGTTTGCCAGACCGGTTTGTTTTTGTTCTGATCTCTGCGTTGTGTTAGGTTTAATTGGATTGATGTGTCTGTATAACATGACTGACGTGCCATTAATTACTCGTTTTTTTTTTCTTTTGCAATTTAATGGTTTTACACCTCCTTCTGGACCCCTTTTGTTTGATAACGCGACCAACGTTGATATAGGCGTAATCTTCATACGATGAAACTGTTCCTTTTTTTGATATTCAAAATCGAATATAACAAAATCGACACTCATGGCATACATAGCGATCAATTACTCTTTCGAAAAGTCTCCTGGCTTCTCTCATTTAATTAAACTTGTAGCTTATGGAGGAATTAATGATTCCTCTGCATCCTCAAGTTTATTAAGTTATTAAGCGGATCATGCTCAACGATATTTTAATGAAGATCACGGGATGCAGAACTTTTCTTTCTTCAAGGCAGAGCTAGCTGGTCATGCGAAGAGGCATGTTTGGTAGAATCTTAATAATTGGGATAACATATCAATAATCAATATAGCTTAGGAGGATTGTACGATATAAACCTTTCAACCTGATAGCATTCGGCTACATTAAAACTATGTGTTAATCATCAAAACGATATAAGCCTTGCAATCATATCCAACCTCGGGGAAAATCTGAATTTGTTGCTTAAGTTGTGATGCCAAAATTACAAACTCTTCAAAAGTATTATGTCATTCCATCACTATTAAATGTTTAAAGGTAATAAGATTGGGGTGGGTGTGTTCTCTGGTGGTCTTTGTTTATTCTTCCCTCTTAATTAAACATGTTATTGGTACTATCTAGAGGAGACATAGGCTTCACTTTTGAATGCTTAGCCTTTTTTTTGGTTTACAATATGAATTCTGAGGAGGTCAACTTATATCATATGTGCAAGACGATATAGGTGTAAAGATCAGTTAGCTAGAAATCAGTCTAGTAACGTTATGTAGTGGAACAAATATTTGAGCTTATAGTGTTTGTAATCTGCTTCAATAACCGTTTAGTGCAAGTGTGGCGCAAGGAAAAAGACACTATGGCTTCAATGAGGTGAAGCACACAATGAATCAAATATGAACACTTATATATAGTATTAAAACTAGTATGAAACATGGGGCAGAGAAAATAAGAATTAGTTTTTTCAGACTATAAAAACAATGTTCTATGTATAACAGGATTTTCAATAGCAAAAAAACTCAATAATTACAAAAGTAAACTACACAATGATGTTGCAAAGACCTACAGGTTAAAACTCATCACCACGACTAGATCAGTATCTCAATTTCCTCAGCATTAAATTTCTTTTACATCTTCCTCTTTAGTGTAGTCTCCATTTTTTTTTGTTTTGGTTTTGGATAGAGAAACATAATTTCCATGATTCTCCACAAGTATTAGGAAGGAGGAGAGCTTTGAATGAGAAGGTTAAGCAAGGATATGAACCAACAGTTTCTTATTTTTATTATGCTATTTCCAACCTTAGTTCATTAAAAAATCATTGCCTTTAAGCATGATGTGCATGCTCAACATGTATGGGTCCATAATTCTTGTTACTTTGTTATTGCCAATTCTACTAGTTGATGGATAATGCTGGGAAGAAATCAAGATTCAAGGAGTGTCTAGTTTATTAGTTTTAAGGACTTAATAGAATAGTGAAGGTTACAAAATATTAGACGTTGCTTTGTCGATTTTGGAATGTGCACAGGCATGCAAGTCAGTTCGAGCGAGGTCCTTGTTTTGATTCCCATATATAATAGTAAAAGCTACATATCTAATTTTATTTCAATAGCAATTAGTCTTGGTGTCCTCGCGCCACTACTTGTCTGCCTAAAAGAAATCTGATCTGTTTTTACTTTGAGAGGAGTTTGTTTGAGGAAATGTTTTTAACTTGGAACACTTCAGTTTCGTATACTTCTGTTTGGTAACTTTTTTTTGGGCATGCTAAGCCTTCAATATTGATTTTTTTTGGAAATAGCTTTTCCTTTTAATATCAGTCATCGAACAACACTCTGACCTTGACCTATACTGGCTGAACATAAACTAATCTCCATTGTTGTGGTGATCCTAGGATGGGACAATAGTGAAATTCTAGAACCTGTTTCCCTTTAAAAGGAAAAATAAAATTAAAAAAAGGAAAAATAAAATAAAATAAAATAAAAATAAAATCAAGATTCAAGGATGGGATGTAGTTCTTTTCAACTTTGAGAGATTTCAAACCTTGAAGACAGAAATACAATGAGGAAACACAGTTTTCTTTCTTTCATTCTTTTTTTTTTTAATAAAAATTTTAAGCAAGAAACTGAGAAATATATATTCTTATAGACAAAAAAGAAGATATCTTATCTTTCATCATAAAAAGAAAGAGAAGATATTTAAAGGGCCATGGGTAGAGAGAACCCCTTCCCAAAACAAAAGAATTGACTGAAAAATGGCTTCCAATTTCTAATAATGAAAGCAAGGCTATTGGTACACCAAAAATGTTTGTGGCTTGAACTCTGACAAGAAGCTAAGTTTTGTAAACTACCAAGCTCCTCCTACCTTCAAATGGTCTCGGTTTTCATTCCTTTCATGTTGTCCATAAAGTAGATATAACAGTGCAACCACCTAGGATCTTTGCTTTTCCCCAAAATTGAGTTCCCAACAAAGCCTCAAGTGTAACCAATATGAGCATATTGTCAATTACTAATGACTGCTTTTTGGTTCATGCTTGGTGGCTAATGCTTGATGTATAGATAAATGACATCAGTGAGTTGTGTTGAAAACCTCTTGCGATGCTTGTTTAGTGGGCAATGGGGAAAGAATATTACTGTACCCCTTTCTTTGGGCTAAGAATTCCAAATTCTTTTTTGACATTGATCAATATTTTAAAAAGCCCTCTTAGGCGCGTGTCTAGGCCCAAGACATAGGTTTGGTGCCTTGCCTTCCAAGGCAAGGCTCACAAAATAAGGAACGCTTTAGGCGCGTGCCTTTTGTGAAACGCCAAGGCTCAAAGCTCTGGGCCTTGGGACTTTTTCATTATTTTAAAAAATAGTAATAATTAAAGGTTTTCCTTCTTTATTAACTAAAAGAATCAAGTTTACTAAGCTTAAATGTAAACTTCCTTGTGTTTGGGGTCTTTTTTTCCCATGTTTCCATTTCAACTATGCTTTCCCATTTTAATGTAATATTTTTATATATAGTGCTCCTCATAAAAAAAGTATGTGCTTTTTTGTGCACCTTGTGCCTAGGCTCAGAGAGTCATTGCACCTTAGTGCGTCTTGGACATTTAAAAACACTGATATTTATTAATAGAAAGGTAGTATTTACATTTTGGATCAGTGAAATTTCTAATCTACACTCTTCTCAAGTACCTTCTCTTGAGTTTCCCAATAAAGTAGAAAAAGGAAGAATGTCCATTGTGAGGGATTGTAATCTTTATCTTTTGCAATTTTCAAATGTTTCTTTCGGAAAGCCACACTTGTTTTTGAGAAGTCTTCTCGTGTAAAGACTTTTGATGCATATGTGAAGGAGATGCCTAGCTTGCTATTTGATGAAGTTTTATCTAATATATAATTTCCGTTGCTGGAAATGTTATCATATACATATGTTGATGGATTGTTCATGATTTATAACCTTACTTCGAATTACAAGTTATATTACATTATAAATTGGAGGAATGACTATTTCCTTGCTAAACCTTTTGTAGGATCTACAATTTTTATACTCTCTTTCCATTTTTCCTTGGGCTTCTACTATTGTGACTTTTGCTGCTTGTGTCCTTTATATGTAAATAGGATTAAACTGCCATAGTAGCCTAGGGATTGTAAGGAAAACTCTTTAACTTAGATCTGTGGTCAGGTTGTGCTAGTCTAACATCGGTTTCCTATGATTTCCCTTTTTTTGGATAAAAATGTAGGATACACAGTAGTCTCTAGGTTAGTCAACATGCGAACTCACTTTCGTGGATACACTATTAAATAAAGCTTCTTAAAGTCTATTGGATTGCAATACTGTTATCAACTTTAACAAGTTTTGATGTTGAATAGATGTTGTGTAGTTTCTACTTCTTGTTTGTATACTTTGTCTGAAGGAATACATTTTTTAAAATAAGAAAAATGATTATAAATGATTATTATCAAGATCAATTAATCACTCCTCAGGATGGATTGTGTAGAATCTGGCTTGTAGTACATGCCTGATGCAGAAAATTAACTTTACCAAAGTGTTGGTTTAATTGTACTTTGCCCGCTGATAATGTTAATCTTCAGTTTGAGGATGAACTACGTTGTCATCAAGCCTATTGGATAGCCTTTTCTGAGGATAATTACTGTATACTTTTGGATAGGTTTTTTTTTGTGGATCATGTGAAGATTGTAAACATTTTATTGAAATTTTATGAATTTGAACTAAATGTTTTGTTTGTGAAACAAAGTTCAAGTCTTTAAAAAATAATTCATGCATTGCATGTTTGTGAGAGAGAAGCGATCATTACTCTCCTTTAATGGTAATCCTATTGGAGAGAAGGGTTTTATCTGATTCGATACGAAAGAAAAACATCAATACTGCAAGAGCTACTATATTTTTCAGGGTGGTACTCTGTTGCCTTGAGATGTAACGATTGCCTATTAGATCATTTCAGGCTAATGGGTCTATCTAGTAGTTCCGTGAATTACTTATAGAGTTCTCATCTTCAACTTTATGTATAGCATTTTTGTAGTTGTTAAAAGTTAATTCTTGTATCTTTCTGTACCAAAAAATAGAATCTCGACTCGAGAAAATTTTGTGTATTTTTTCTTTAGGGTCATGCATGCATGTTATTGAGGCACATTCATGTATTAGGTTTCTTGTTGATTAGTTCTAGAAACTGGAACTGACAATTTTTGTTTTCAGGCCAAACCTTGTAGGAATTTGTGGGTGGGTGGAATTAGCCCAGCTGTTTCAAGGGAACAACTTGAAGAAGAATTTTCCAAATTTGGTAAAATTGATGAATTTAAGTTTTTGCGAGATCGGAATACTGCATTTGTTGAGTATGTTCGATTGGAAGATGCATCACAGGCTTTGAGAATGATGAATGGGAAACGCATTGGTGGAGACCAGATTCGAGTTGATTTTCTTCGGTCACAGCCAATGAGAAGAGTAAGCTTTGTTGAGATTTCAATGAGCATCGATGTTTATGTTAGATGTGTTTGTAGCATTTACAAACGAGGACAATTATTATTTTTTATGTATTGACTCTACCCTTGACTTTTACTACTCATCGGGCTGGATTTTTTTGTCCTTGTATGTTCTGAACTAATATTATATTATTATCAACTTTCTTCTTGCTGGAAAAATGGAGTTGGGGACGGGAAACTTTGTGTTTAGATTTGTCCCTCAAATTTGAAGAAAGCTTGAGAGGGTCTTGCATATTAGTAGTGTCTGTTCTAGATTCCTGTGCATATCTTCTTTCTATTCTCAAGGAATATGTTAAATTTGAGTTCCTTCATGCTTGAACAATCTGGATTGAATATCATTATTTGAAGATGTCCTTTTATGGCGAACTTCTGTATTCATTTTGAAATTGGTTTATGTGACCTCTTCTCTCTCTATAGTTAAAGCAATTAATCTGAATCTCTTTAGGATCAGTGGCCAGACACCAGAGATGGGCATGGACAGCTTCAGGGTAGAAATGTGGGGATGGGTGATTTCCAATCTGGTTATAAAAGACCACTGGTAAGTCTTATTGACATATGACCTGTTGTAATCATTGATGTTTTACCACTATATTTCGTTGGTGATTCTTTACGAGTGCAAATATGTGAAGGCTTTTACATGCCTGTGCACATTGTTGGCGTTAAAGTAACTACAAAGTAGAAAGTACAAATATTCCTGGGTCCTGATGGTATTTTCTAAGGTTTGTTCTTAGGATATGATAAATGACTATTTCCCCATCGGATAATCTTTTTCTCACTTTTATAAGCTTCTCATGGACCATGATCATCATTACAATACCTTTGATTGACCATTTTAAGAACCTCTTGAAGAACCATCACAGAAGGGGTATTATTCTAATTCCTAGAAAAGGCAGCGAGGTAGCCAATTCATTAACAACCCATGCTCATTGGGTGACCGATTCACAAGTTTGGTAGAATCCCATCTGCCATGGGTTCACTGCACTCTCTCCCACGAGATGCCCGGTGGATGTTCTGGTTTTTGCTTGTTTTTGTTCTTGTATTCTTCCTCACAAGAAAAGAAACCTTTTCTCACTTTATCAATTATAGCTAGTTTCTTGAATATTGTTATCATAGCATTACAACCATTTGACAATGAAAGTGGGTGCGTGCTCTTCTGTGGGATCTTTGGGGGAGCAGAATAAAAACGTGTTTAGATGGTCGGAGGAGATCCTAGTGATATTTGGTCCCTTGTTAGGTTTCATGTTTCCCTATAGGATTTGATTTCGAAGATCCCTTTTTACTATTCCTTAGGTACTATTTTGTATAATTGAGGCCCCTTTCTTTAGTAGGACCTAGTTTTTTTTATGCTCTTCTATTATTTTATTTCTGAAAGCGGTTGTTATTATAAAAAAAGTGGAATATAACCATTTGATATTCATTGCAGCATGCTCAATCTTCAGAAGTGCGTAGAGATGGACCTCCCAGTAAGGTTTTGTGGATTGGTTACCCTCCATCTGTTCAAATTGATGAACAAATGCTCCACAATGCAATGATTTTATTTGGTGAGATAGAGAGAATTACGAGTTTCCATTCTAGGCATTTTGCATTTGTAGAATTTAGAAGTGTTGATGAAGCACGACGTGCTAAGGAGGGTCTACAAGGACGGCTTTTTAATGATCCTCGGATTACTATTATGTTTTCAAACAGTGATCCGGGACCCGTAAAAGAGCACCCTGGCTTTTATCCTGGTGGTAAAGAGGCTAGGCCTGATATGTTCTTCAATGAGCATCAAATCCGTCCTCCACCAATGGACCTGATGGGACATCCTCACCCAATGGTGCAAAATAAGTTTCCTGGACCACTGCCATCTAGTGGTATTCTTGGACCAAACACAGCAGTAAGACCACCACCCTTTGGTCCTCCACAGGGTATCTCAGGGCCCCCTGAGTTTAATGACTTGGCCACACCGCATAGTTTCCAGGATGCAAATTCAAAAAATATGATGGGTCCAAATTGGAGAAGGCAATCTCCTCCTGCACCTGGGATACTTTCTTCTCCAGCTACTGGTATTCGTCCACCTCCACCAGTGAGGTCCACTCCAAATTCATGGGATGTTTTGGATGTAAATCAATTCCAGAGGGATACCAAACGATTAAGGATAGATGGTCCAGCATCCTTAGACGATGCTTCTTTTCCTCCAAGAAAGATGGATAACCGGGGCATGGGTTTTGATCAGCAATATGGGGTTGGTCCAGTAAGTGATGGAGGTTCTTCTGTTGCATATGCCAATGCTCCAGCGAAGACTCCTGCTATTCCTATAGGTGCAAGGGCACCAGTGAATGGTCCTGGCCAGAGCCATGCTGAAAATGATTTTATATGGCGTGGAATAATTGCCAAGGGAGGAACACCTGTTTGTCATGCACGTTGTGTCCCAATTGGCGAAGGAATAGGAAGTGAGCTGTAAGTATTAATCTTCTTGATATGTTTTGAATAAAATGTTCGTATTCATATAATTTGTTAGCTTCCCACTTCCCCTTGGATGTGATGCTCATTCCATGAAGTTGTATGGAAAAACTGCACCTATTTAATTCAAGCGGTATCTGGGAACAAAATGTTTTGGTTCACACTGTGTGCATAAATATTTTTGAATGCTGTCTGTTCCTTAACTATTTTATCTTTTATTATTTTATTATTATTCTTTTTCTTCTATAGAGAAACTATCTTTGTAAAAAACTGGGGCCGACCCTACATGGGATTAATTGAAATTATAGAACTCATGGACATAATTGTACAACCCATAGAACATATCATGTTCAAATAAGGGCGTGATTATTATAAATTATAGAAACAAATCCCAATTGTTGGTAATAGGAAACAAAGGATAATTACGAAAAAGATTTGATGTGCCAAATCCTGTGGAAACCTTAAATTCTCCCGTTTCTTCCCAAGTATAAATTCCACACAAAAACAAAGAAACTACCTTGACAAAGGGGTATCTCGTGGAAACCTTATGTGGAATTAAATGGAGGCCTAACATTTTTCCTAAAACATAGAAATTATTCAGGTAGGCTGCTTGAATCAACACCACTTCTTAGAAGCTAAAGGGAAACATCACATTTTTGGGTTCTTTGAATTTAAACCAAGAACCCTGAAAATAATTGTTAAATGAATTGCAGATATTTGCTGTATGTTTTTATTATGGACTGAACTTAAGTTAACGTAGCCAGTCTAGATGTGAACTTGAAGATTCCAACTAAAGACCAGTTTCTAGTTGGTGTGGATGATGATGTTTGAAACCTTATATTCTCACTATCCATCTATTTTGATGTTTTTGTTTACTATTTTGCAGTCCTGAAGTAGTCAATTGTTCAGCAAGAACTGGGCTGGATCAACTCACTAAACATTATGCTGAAGCCACTGGATTCGACATTGTATTTTTCTTGCCAGATAGTGAGGATGATTTTGCATCCTATACCGAATTCCTGCGTTACCTAGGTGCAAAAAACCGTGCAGGTGTTGCTAAGTTTGATGATGGAACGACAATGTTTTTGGTTCCTCCTTCTGAGTTTTTGAGAAAAGTCTTGAAAGTTTCTGGTCCTGAACGGCTTTATGGTCTCGTTCTCAAATTTCCTCAGGTGTCTATTAGTGAACCTGCTCCCCAACAGTCATATCTACCCATTCTCACATCTGACTATGGTGAGAGACAGCATGTTTTGCCTTCACAAACTGAATATGGGACGGTGCCTCCAAAGCAGGATCAACTTCCTCCAATGGATTATAAAAGGGTTTTGCATGACGAAACCAAGGAGCCCCCCAAACCACTTCTGCCCACAAGTGAGCCACTACCGCTAGCAGTTCAGCCCTTGCCTCAAGAGTATTCTGGTAACAATAATACAGCTGCAATCTCGCAAGCTGGGTTAGCATTAACACCCGAGCTTATTGCCACCTTGGTTTCTTTACTGCCTGGTAAGACACAGTCATCCAGTATAGAGAGTGCCAAACAACCAGCAGTCTCACCACAACCTCCAATTCCTCCTGTTGTTTCTAATAAAGGGGCTACATCTGAGGGATGGATGGTAGGTCATCAATCTTCTGATCTAACCGGTCAGCCATTTCAGCCAATGGGAAATCATTTTAATCCTCAGGGACAGAGCCTTTCTCAATTTCAGCCTTATCCACCTCTCCCCCAGACACCAAACCAGCTTGCACCACAGGTCATTGGAACAAGCCAAATCCAAGATGCCGCTGTCAGTCTGCCACAGCAGCAGCAGGTACCCATTCCTTACAGGCCTTTGTCTACTTATTCTGCTCCTCCTGAAAATGCACAAGCTTCTGGTTTGGCCTTGGCCAATACTCAGTATCAGCATGACGTCTCACAAGTTAACCAGAGAGGTTATGGGTCAGTCAATGGAGTTGATACTTATGGGTATGGTGCACCAGTTATGCAACAATCAACAAATACTGTGACCTTATCTAATCAAGGTCAGGGTTCTACTACACAGTCACAACCTATTACTCAATTAGCATCAGATAGAGTGAACCCTGAGCTTCCTTATCAGATGCAGCATTTGCAACCTGCCAACCTTGGCACTGGCACTGGGACCAGTGAGGTTGAGGCAGGCAAGGACCAGAGATATCGATCTACACTCCAATTTGCCGCCAATTTACTCCTCCAGATCCAGCAGCAGCAGCAGCAGCAGCAACAGCAAACAGGCTGGGGTTCAGGAAATCAATAGTGAGCAGCCCTTCGTTTAGGTAATCCCTCATACTTGACTTTTAATCTTTGATGGCCAAGCTCTTTTAGTGGAAATTTGCATATGATCTCTGATTGGTTTATAATTTTCTATTTAAATGCAAGTTTCTGTAGTTGGCTGAAATAGAAAATGTTCTAATTCTTATGGCATGGCGTTCTTTAGCATCTTTTATTGTAGTTGTTGGTATATGATACATGATGCCACTTCAACTTTCTGATTCTGGTTCTCCATTTCTCATTTAGGTTGTTATATTTGTTATACAAGTCCTTAGGATGTTAATTGGGTGTTATTGCTGTCATCTGAAGTTACAGATTAAAGAATTTGATTGCTGCTGCATGATCTATTTATCTTCATAGAGGTTTTGTCTATCTAATTCTAGGTATTTGGTAAGAATTTTTAGGGGCTTCTCTCATTTTGAGCCTTTCAATATAGAAGACAGGTGTGAAACTTTTGATGTAACAAGTATAACCGTAACCACTAAGTAGGTGACGAGGAGTAAAATAGAAGGTTCTCCAAGTTCTCCATCTAGATACAAGAAATAGCTAGTCCTTAATTTGGAACAAATTCCAAGATGTACAAGTACTGGCCACCTAGGGATTTGACTTGTTTAACCAGATAAACTTTTAGATCATAGTCCCCATCTAGATACAAGAAATAGCTAAATCCTGAATATGGAACAAATTCCAAGATGTACTACCTACCACCTGAGGATTTGACTTATTTAACCAGATAAACTTTAAGATCTTAGTTTCCATGGTTCTGGGGAATTTCATTTAGCGAGTGGGGGAGAATGATTGATGTGTATGTTCATAAGTGCACTATGGTTCTCTGGAAGTCATTTTTGGATGCGCATTTCCCTCTTTGGTTATACATATTCAAATTTTAAAATCTAGTCTAGATTTCAAGAACTAATTTTTAAAAATTAGCATATAAATACAAAAACACTTGGATCCCGTTTGATAACTATTTAGGCTCCATTTGATTATTTATTATTATTATTATTATTATTATTATTATTTATTGTTATTATTATTTTTGTAAATTAAGCCTATAAATACTATGTTCACGTATTGGTTTCTTTGGTCTGTTATTAATTTTTAGTTTTAACATTATTTTTGAAATCGAAAGCCAAGTTTTGAAAATTAAAAAAAAAGTAGTTTTAAAAACTTGTTTTTGTTTTTGGAATTTAGCTAAGAATTCAATGTTCACTTAGGAAAGGTGAAAATCATGTGGGAAAAATTGTGAAAAGCATGCATAATTGTAAAAAACCAAAAGCCAAAAGGTTATTAAACGAGGCTTAGGTTTTGGTTTTTGAAAATTAAAGCTTACAAAAACTACTCTTATCCAAAAAAAAAAATGCTTACGAACTCTACTTCCATCCATGTAGTTATTTGTTTTGTTATCTTCTTTCTAAGGATGTTATCAAATTTCTAGCCAAGTTTTTAGAACTAAAAGAAAGTGCTTTTTGTTTGTTTTTGGAATTCAAATGTTTCCATAAGAAAGATATGGATAGTTTTAAAGAGAGAGAAAACAAGCATAATTTTCAAAAAACAAATATTTACCAAACGGGTCCTAGTTTTTCTAAAAGCATAGAAATAACAGAGAAAGTGGTTAAACGAAATGAGCCCTCATAACTGGATTGGTTGAGTTGAATCAGATGTCAATGGATTGAAACTAATGGCAATGGCATAATCTCTTACTTTCAGTTATAATTTCAGTCTAGGAGCCAGTAGTTGGTTAAATGATTTGATTTGATTTCATTGTCTGACATATGATTCTTATGTTGTGCATAGCATGAACTGTACTATCAGAACCGCCTCCTGTTGTTCTTTGAGATATATGTTATTAGTCTTCTGCTGAATGCATCTTGATTAGTAATCATACATTAATATCTTTATTGCCATGTCTGACACGTCTAATTTTACTAATTTGTGGTTTGTTAGCTATTTTCTGTGAGAACTTGTGCTTAGTTTGTCACTTCTGTAAAATACTGTAAGCTGGATTTTGTTTTGAGGGTAGTAAAATGTTTAGTCTTGTACAATACTGTGTAGCTGACATTTTTTTCCATTACCTTAATGAACTTCGATCCAAAATGCGTACAAATGAAACATAAAGTACTTAATACCAATTTTTGAAGCATATGTGTTATTTTATATCTTAGTCGAGGAGCTCAATAAATACAGCTACAACCTTAAAACAGTACAGATCCATGAGAAGTTAAAAATTTCCCAAGGGTAAAAAATATACTAGCTTAGTGTCTTTCGTGGTTGTGGTACAAACCATGGTGACACTACTTTTGATATTAAAGATCCTGAGTTTCTCGATATTTAATATTATAAGATGAAACAAAGATTAATTGAAGTGCACGATTTTGCTTTTCTTTTTTATTCTAATTCATGGTAAAAATGTGTTTATATGTATGTATATGTTCATCACACTCTTTGATTGAATCAACTTAACCAGGCTCGTGATCATGATCTCGTGTAGAATCTTTAGCTTGACAGCCTACCTTCATAACCAACCTCCATTACTCTATAACCTAGAAGGCAATGCCCCTTCGTGGACATCCCATAAAATAACCTAGAAGGCAACCAGACTTCCTTTCACAATGATTAACTTAATATGAATTAACAAATCTCTGACTGCTTATCGAGTTTTCAAACTTTCAACTCCTAGTTCGTGAGAGTCCCATGTAAGAGTAAGATCTTCTGCTTGGTTCACAGTTGGCTAGTTTGACATGCTATTTCGTTCTGACTTCTTGAGTAAATCAGATGGTCATTTATTATGTACATTCGAGTAAATACATAAAGAAAGGTTCAATAAAAATTATGTTAACTGCCCTACAATTTTTCGTTTCCAAATTGTTCGAATGTATTGTGCAGGGGCCAACCATTTTTCCTCATTTGTTATGAGGTAAGGTTTTAATGCATCAATTAATCGGTAATTGCGTAGGAATTGAATGGAGGAATCTTTTGCGCCCATCGTTTCCCCCCCCCCCCCCCCCCCCCCCCCCCCCCCCCTTCTCTTTTTTTGATGCTGAAAAATGAGAATGGGTGGAAATTTTGGAGAAACTTTGTTTTGCTTAAACTAGACTTGGTCCAGCCTAGAAGAGTTAAAAGAAATAAAGCACTTGGAAATTAGGAAACAAGGACTTCTCTGTTTAGGATAGTCTGTCGTTTACGGATACATCTGGGCGCATACGTCTGGATGCACTTTGAATGTCTAATCATTTTATATATATGCTTGAAGTTGGAAGAAGAATATAAAATAAATTTGAGCTAGAAGTGGAGAATTAATTTCATCACAAATAGGGAGGTGTCCGAATCGAACCTACTCTTCTTGGATATGTTTAGATGCATGATTTTGATCCAAAGGTGATTAAAAAAAATTGATGGCTAGTATGTGATGGATGGAGTGCTTCAAACTCGACAATTTAATCTGGGTTAGTGTTATAGTGTCAAACTATCTATCGGGTCTTTCAGGCCTAACTTCTCTGCTCTTGAAACTTAATGAACACTGCAATGTCTAAAACGAGGTAAAATTTCAATATCATAAAAAGGGCATTGTATTGACCTTTAATTTGGGTAGGCATGTGCCTGTTATAATGATGAAATTGTGGCTCTTTTCCCTAGCAAAGCTGAGGATGGTTCAAATGTTTTTTCTTCTGAAATGTAGCAAAAATGCGTGTAGGTAAATTGCGAGGGTGAAAGGGAGAAGAGTTTAATTATGGGGTTTGTTTCAGAAGTCAGTGGATGGATGCATGCGCTCGCTCGTTCACGCACGCCTTCGTTTTCTCCTTTCAAACTAATGTATGTAGTCTGTGGATGGATGCATGTGCTCGCTCGTTCACGCATGCCTTCGTTTTCTCCTTTCAAACTAATGTATGTTCGTGTCGCACCATGGCCTCCTCATTTGCCCACACGCCAATACCCCTCGCAATTGTATCTCATTTTTGGAATTTCAGTCTTCTGCAATCTATGTAGCATAGCTTGTTTTTAGAAACATTAATATTTCTTTCAAGTTTCATAATTAATTTTGGTTATTGCACAAAATGGCCTTAAAGATTAATCGAAAAAGCACTTTTTAAGCTACCAATTTATGCCTTGCCTTCTCACCTAAAGGTACCATTTTTGTTTACCTATGGCTGCTTTGCTTTCTCATTTGATTGTTTTTTTTTTCAAGTAAGAAGATCAATCATTCTCGCATGATTGCTGAAGTTAAACATCACTACACTAATAATTGTTTTATCAATTGTTTTTATTTTATAGTCTGGCAATTTTTTCTTAATAACCAAATGTAAGTAAAGGTTATGTGGAAAGTGCAAGAGTAGTTAATTGGTCTCATATTCATTGAAGTAACAACGTAGGTCATAAATTTTAACACAACAATCTAGTATCTTTAGTTTAAAATTTGTAACTATATAGCAAGTAAATTTAATGAATAACAATTTTGTCTTTTAACTTGAAAAATCTTGTTACGGTGGGAGGGTTTGGCAGTGGCAACTACTAGATTTAATGCATACAAAATGAAAGTTATGTGTGAAAAGAAAAGAAAAAGGAATTGATAGGTGGGTGGACTTTATGTGGATGCCAAGCGATTAACATTAATGAATAATTTCGATAGAGAAATCATTCCATGCTATTTTAGTAAAAATATAAGTTCAAAATATTTTCCTTACTAAAGTGAGTAGTTACAAAAATAGAGTGTACAAAAGTTATTTGAAAAATCAAGGGATATGGTTATCCTATCCCTTTTTCACTTGTAATAAATATGAGACCATATATTCTCTTGCAAACTAATTTTGTTAATTTGTATTATTTGAGTATACATTTTGAACATACTTCATTCCATATTTACAGAAATCTTCTTAGAATGTGGATACTTTCTTTACTCTATTTGGGTTTCTTAAATTAATATTCACTCTAGAACTTAGTACAAATTTTATAACTCAAGGTTATAACTTTGTCATCCCCTTGATACTTTCATAAGAAATTATAATGTTAATTTGAAGATCAAGTAAAAGAACAAGCCAAATTCATTAACATTATATATCAGTCCTTTATGCTTGACCTTTTTTTTTTAAAAAAATAAAATTTTGGTTCTTACTATTTAGAAGTTCTAATTTCATCATGTATGCATTAATTGTTTTTCCAATTAACTAACAAAATGATGGTGTGGTGTCAAAATAGACTTTATTAATCTCATTGATAAAACGTTAATTTTAATTTGATGAGACATTCGCCTATATAATAAAACCATTACAATATTAGTAACAATATGATAAAAATTAAATTTATATATTCTTGAGAGAGAGTGTAGGTGGATCAATTTGGATCAATTGAAGAAGAATAAGAAAAATTAATGTAGATATCAATTTCTTTGAATACCTAATCAACTGCCCAACCAAAAGAACCTTGATTTGAAAGTGTTATTGCAACAACTCCTATAGTTCAAATAAAATTTTTATTTCTTTTCCTCGAAATGAGTGAAAGTGTGAAGAATTTAATGATATTTTTTCTTCTTCTAATACATCAGTAAATACCAATGACCTAATTTCTTGAAAATTATGTCTATAAAACTCTCTCTTTAAAGTTTATGTCTCGCACTTTCACTATAAACTGTATAGCAACATATATTGGTGTCCATAATTAACATATTTCAAATCTTACTCGTTACCAATTAAATTTTATGTGAAATTAAATAAGCTATTCCATCCTTGTCAAAACTAATATACAATCCCTCTTTGAAACCGAAGGTTGGATCCTAAGAGAATAAATTCGAAGGTTGGATCCTAAGAGAATAAATTATTCAATCCATAAGCTGAATTTGGTTGATCACTTCTGTAATCTGAGAACGTGGTTATTACTAGTCTTTTCATTGAATCAAGTCACTTTGAGATTGTTTTCATTATTTGTTTATTTAACCTTTACAGTTTCAAAGAAGGATTTGAATCTTTTATTGATGTTTTTGAGCATTTTGTTATCTACATGTTTTTGGGTATTTCATAGGTAAGATTTCAAATAAACTATTGAATAAATCGAATTAAGAGCTTAAGTTTCATGACAGACCTTTAAACTTTAGAAATCACAAGTTAAGATATGTATTAGACACTTTTTAAAACTCAAAACTTATTAGACACAAATTTAAAAGTTCATTTCCGAGTATTTTTTCTCTTGATAATTGATATATGTCTTAACTAGTGAGTTATCTACTAAACATTTTATTTAACCTCCCTACTGAACATTTAGTAACACAAACATTTCAGAGTTCAACCAAACTATAGGAGTTATAATAAAATGTTTTGTGACTATACATGGGCCAAATTAAAATTCAAGCTTTAACTGGCTATATGTCAATTAGAAGTGGACATAATAATTTAACCTCAAATTCATCAACATGTTTCGTTAATGACTAGAGATGCATTTAGAAATACTGAAAACACTTAAAAAAAACACCTTCAAAGAAACTACAAACACTTGAAACAATAATTCACTTAAAAGCCCTACTCTTAAAAATCATCACAAACTCTATATTAGGGAGCTTGTTGCTAGGCAGTGCCTTCAAATGTTGAACAATAATCCACAAAACACTTGGCTAAACTACAAAGAAAAGGAGGAAAAAAAATCAGCAAAGATGAAATTTCAGCTTCTATGATACAAATGTGATTGACAAAATCCATTTATGTATTACTTCTTGGCTGGACCGTCTTATCTTCCATACAGCTGATATCTCCTGTGCAATTCTCAATCCCAATGAATGGAAGAATTGCACACCAGTAATCCTGTCACCAAAATGAGGAACAAGAGAAAATCCTGATAGCTTGACCAGATCTTCAACATGAGGGCATCCCAAAGACCAAATATATCTTTGGCAGAAACAACAGGATTTCACTATATTGCAAACTGTCAATTTTACCATCTTAAGTACGCAAATGACTCCTAAAACTTCATACAATCTCTACATCTCCAGTTGGCAATGCATTCATCTGCAAGGTTCTACCATTTCCAGATGAAAGAAATCGAACAGATGGCAAGGAAGGGTCCGTTACAGATTCAATCTCCAGAAAGTCAAAGTCGTAGGTGTTAGATTTCTTCAAGCTAAATATAAAGACGAGAACAACCCATCCTAACATGCAAAATGACCAGAAGTTATTCATTCCATGGATGAAACCCCAAGCTATAGCATATCCAACAATTATTCCAGATAGATGTCCAAGAAAACTTGCTTGTGGAACAATAATGGAAGTAAAGATCAGTGATTCAAATGGTGCAAAGCTGATGGGTAGTGAAAGGAAGCCAAAGAGGTCCAATTTCGAAGACGGTTGCCTCACAGAAAGTATAGTCATCCACCCGAAAACCACACAAGAATATCCAACAGCTGTAACTCGTCGAAAGTATTCAAGCTTAAACTTTTGAATCAAGAGATGGTACATTCCTAAAACTAGCACACCAGAGAGTATGACCAGAACAAGAGTGTAGTGGAGATAATAAGGAACACCTAAGCCAATATGCCCAAGCTGTTCTACAGCCCCAAGACTCCAAAGAGCACTCATGTTGAAAACCAGATGAATAACACTAATATGGGAAAAGGCTGAAGTTATGATCCTCCAATGGTGGCCTTCCATGGCAGTTTCATAACTCAACCCCACATGTGAATATCCAATGTTTTTCTTCTGGATGTAAAACCATATAGCACAGCAAATCCCTATAATCCCACTTGTGGCTGGTTTTTCAAGAATCTCATAAAATAAAGGCTTCCCCATCTGAAAATTGCCCTTCAAAACTTCCCCTTTTACACAATGCCTAAATCAATACTGCTCATATACAGACTATAGTTTTTTCCATCAGAATCAGAAAATTAACAACAATTTAGTACCGGTCATTAAGTAACTTCCTACAGTACATTCAGTTGATCAAAGCCCTATCTCGGAATTAAGCAACTCAAAGACACCCAGATCGAGATCAGAACGATAAAATCAAAATAGAGCAATATCCAACGAACAAAAGGCAGCAATTTAGAAATTTCGTATCGTGAGAAGCAATTCAAATCAGTGAAAGAGGAAAACCTGACCGGAAATTGGGAAACTTGAGCAATGGGTATACGCAAAGATTCAGATTTTTCTGTCAACAGTGAAGAAATTGATGAAATGAGTAAAATTAGGGTTTCTTAATCAGATGAGAAATTTTCTTACTTGGGAGCTCACAGATGTTCGTGAAGGCTCTCGAAGATTTGGCTTGCTCCCAAATGCACATTATTCTTTTCAAACTTCACTCTTATTCATCCCATTTTTCATTTCTTTAATGTTATTCCTCAAAATGACACCTATTATTATTTATTTATTAGGATTCATAAGAAAAAATAGTAAATGTTAAAAGACTCATTTTAAAAAATAGTAAAAATATTTCAAATTTAGAAAAATAGTAAAATGATTTTTAGAATTATTAATTATTAATTATCAAAAGACGAAAATATCCCATCGAGACCAAAAACCTATCAAACTGAAAATACCAAATCTAAAATTCAAATCATAACATCGAAAAATCCATTAACTATTAAAAAATCTAATTAATTTTTTTAAATGTCTATTTCAACAAATCTAAAATTCGAAACATGAAAAATGATCTAAGATTCAATTAATTTTTAAAAATCAAAATATTTCAAATCTACGACTTGAAATTACTCTTCCAAGAAAAACCTACGTAACACAAATTTTTTTTAGCATAAATAATATTGCCGCACAAATACATTATGCTAAAAAGACATTGTATTCCAAAAAATAAACAACCAAATTTAATATGATTAATAAAATCACAAAGTATTCAATAAAACTGTTAGTCCCCCAATACTAAGTCCCACAAATACAACCATATTAAATATATATATTATATCATATTCAAAGAAATTAGGCAACCAATTTTAATTAATCAACTACACAGATACCTTGTACTTGTATTCAAGTAGAAAACATGTTCACATTTGACTACACGAATACCTCAACCAATTTTAATTAATCTACTACACAAATACCTTGTAATTTGCGTTCAAGTAGAAAATTTGTGTGCATTGACTATACAGATACCTTGCATTTGCGGACCAAAAAAAGAGCATTTTTATTTGTTTTCAACCCAGGATTAGTCTTAACAAAACCAATCGTAATGTCTTGGGTGAATTGTAATTCTTCTAATCTCTTTAGGTGGTGGTATTTACCGAGGTGCATGGTTTCTGTTCTCCTTTCTCCTTAAGTTTTACCATTGATTAAAAAGGGAAGGAACCTTGTTACTCGGTCTTTACTCAAAAGGAGAAGAAACCATTGATCACCTCATGCTTCAATGTCTTTTTATTGTTTAGGGTGGTCCTCTATTTTAAAAGAGTTTGGTCACTCTATCTGCTTCCCAATAAAGGTTGAAGTTTGGTTGTTTGAGCGCTTAATGGGAACTTATTTTAGGGGAAAAGAAAAGATACTATCAGGCTAAGCTACTTTATAACTTACTACACAGATACGTTAGATGCATTCAATCCAAAGTTCAACATCTCATCACCAATAGGTTCTACACTAAAAAAATCTATCCTGAAGCACTGACTTAAAATAAAAAGTCTCAACGGTTAGAAATGACTCTTGGACTTAGGCTCATTGTAAGAGTTAAAAGAATCCCATATTGAAAAATTAAGCAATGCCTTAAAGCTATAAATACCAAGGCATGTTAGAGATAACTCTAAATTGTAGTGGTGGTGAAAGGGTTCATAATTGCACTTGCATGAAAAAAAAGTAATTTTTTATTACTACTTATCCCTTTAGTCTTTAACCTAAAAATTAAACTTTTTAATACTAAATAAGTTATTTTATTATTGGTGACTGTTTTTCTTGTTATGATTTATTATTGGTGGCTGTTTTTCTTCCTGTTGCTTCTTCAACCCTAGTCATTTTCATAAACTTCTTCTTCTTAAACCTAGAAACATCGATTTGAAAAAAATAAGCTTTCCAAATATCTCTGTTAATCTTCCTTCATCTGTTCTTGTTTGAGCGATATTTCCCCTTAATTTCAATCCTTTCGGCGAGTGCATGCTTGAATTTGGATGTTGTGTTAACCTTGGGAATAATTGGCATAGTGATCGAGGTGGCATCGTAATTTTTTTAGGTCAGTGGTTCCTCCATGGTGCAACAATTCTTTGACTTTTGTTTTTACATTTTGAAAGCAATTATTTTCTCCATATGTCAATCAAGAACGATAAGGCCCTCCCCGATTTGTCCAAACTCGAATCACTCGATAGAGCGAATTACCGCCGCTGGTCTAAAAAATTGCTGATCTTCTTTGAGCGGCTAGAGGTTGATTATATTTTCACCATAGAAGCACCTAGTATTACCAAGAAGGTACTTATTGTCACTGATCTTCATTGAATTTCAGAATAAGTTTATTGTTTTACAAACCACGAGTTTTAGGACATAAAACCCAATAGGAGCCATATCGTGGAAGTCTGTAAAATAGACATGCATAGCTAGATCCACCATGGAATTTGAACTTATTGCGCTAAAGTTAACAGGACAAGAAAATGAGTGGCTTAGAAGTCTACTAGGAGATGTATCATTGTGGGGGGCATCAGTACTAATTTTAGTACATTGTGATTCACAAGCTGCCATAGAGATTGCCAAGAATAGTATATATAATGGCAAAAGAAGGCATATTCATCTTAGACATGGAGTTGTGAAACAGTTGTTAAAAGAATGAGTTATTTCCTTGGAATTTCTGAGGTCTAAGAGAAATCTAGCTGATTCTCTGACCAAAGGACTAACAAGGAAAATAATCTTAGAATCCTCGGTGAACATGGGACTTAAACGCTTATAGTGGTTTATAGCCTTTTATATGGATGGTCTATTGTGATAGACTTGATGGTCCATAGTCCTTTTATGACAGGTCTATTGCGATAGACTCGATGATCCGTAGCCCTTTATTTGGGTGGTTCTAGTACGAACTTGATGGATAAAACTAAAAATCTTTAATGGTCCATAATCCTTTCTTTGGGTGACCTTGATATGAACTTGATGGATAATGATGAAATCTTCATAGCTCAGTATCTGAGTAGCTTATCTTTGACATACTCGATGAAGTTGGTTCTGCTACGGACTAGATGACGAAGTCTTCATAGCTTAATTTTGAGTGATTCATCTCTGATAGACTTGATGAAGCATTTGACATGATAGTGAATGTGTGATCGCCTTCTATGAAGAGTTTAAGGGTATCTTTCTAGAGCTTTCATGGTGACTCGAGGTTTATGTGCATGGCCTTAATCAGCACAATCTAAATCGCAGAATCAAGGAAAAGTACTTGGAGTAAAACGTGTTATGGGGGTCTCAACTAATATTATTGAAAGTTCAAGAGGTAACTCACTTTTTCTAATGAGGTTGTTGCCCAGTTTCATTATGCATCAATTTAAATCGTTAGATATTGATGTTTAAGTTTGATCTCCTACCTTTGCCCAGAACGATTTCTTCTTCAAATAATTTGTTTTATTTTAATTTTTCTATCAATCATTTGTGAGAGATTTTTGGAAATGACTCCTAGGCTGGGCTCATAGCAAGAGTTAAAAGAATCCTACATTGGAGAATTAAGCAATGTCTTAAAGGTATAAATATCAAAGCATGCTAAAGGTAACTCCAAAGTGCGGTGGTGGTGGAAGTATAACCCTTTCACTACACGTGCGTGTTGTCGCTCCTACCGTTTATCCAGGTGGGTACGAGTATGAGTATGGGTAACTGTTGGGAATGTCCTAAAATTCGCAGTTCGTATTCATGGAAACATATTTTATTTATCCATAAAAGTATTGTTGAAGAATTTATTCAATAAAAGTGTTATTAAAATTGCATTATGTTATAAAATCTAATAAACGAATCCATGACTATAGTATGAATAGTTTAACTTTATGTAAAAGAGGATCAAGTTATAGTATATAGCCAAAAAGGTCTATAAGTATATGGATGAGATTGAGTATCTCATCCTGGAGACATTATGGATGCGACCTACTTTGTATACTGATACAAATGATGTGATCCCAAAATCGTTCATGTGGAGACATATGAGTGGAGGTATCCTATGCAAAAGATGTTTGCATAAGACCGGAACACGAAATAGTTACTTTTTCTTTATAACGACCATTTACTGTTAAAAATGAATATTTCAATTCGATGACTTAGGGTAACCCGATCTTAATCCTGAGCTAACTATGAACTCCTGTTTATTCGGGATTATCATTTGATCTACGTAGGTGAGAGTAGTTCAACAACACTTCTCAACAAGCCTCTCATTATGGGATAAGAACGGATAGATAGTTGAGGACATAGTCTTGCAAGATGAAATTCGCTCCTACCCATTTTAGGGTTAGCAGATAGGTTGTTCCCTAAGTACTGATTTCTGATCTTCAACAAAGGGACCTCGCCCTCTCATGGCTGAGAGGGACATGGATTATTAACTGAACTATAAATCAATTGTTCAATAGAGGATTAGTGAGAGCTTAAGGGGCAAAATGTATTCACAGAGACAAAACGATAATTTTGACCTAGCTGTAAATACGAACGACCTGTGAAGGATCAACTTACTAATTATGGTTAAACCAAGTGGACAAAAATATATTACAGTGAGGAGAGTGCAGCTATCGAGTTATAGTGGTATGTCTTGGTGGTTAACGAATATTAATTAATTCTGGTTAAAGAGTTTAATCGATTAATCTCAAATCGTTGGAGCTCATGATCTGTAAGTTTATAAGGTCCCTCTACTAGCTCGTAAAAGATTAAATCTTGGATTAGAATATCCAATTTGAAATTAGGGTTTGGAATTTTAAATGTTCAAATTTCAATTTAGGGTTTGAATAATTATATTTGGTATAATTAACATTTAAATCATTGAAATTAAATGTAATTGGAGAGTTTAAAATATTTAAATATTGATTACATGAATAGAGATTTTATGTTTGAATTAGGTGTTTTATTAATTTAATATTTGATATTAAATTATTATTTATTTAATTAAATTTGTTTAATTAATTAAATTAAATTAATTTTCTTTTGGGAATTCAATTCTTTGAAAAATTGAATTTAAATCATGTTTAATTTATTTTAAAATTAAATATAATGAAAATTAGAAAAATTGGAAATTTTGACATTTGAGTGGAATTCTCCAAGATTTCATTTTTTAGTGGATTTCTCCAAATTTTAACACCTAGACCACTCACTTAGTGCTAATTGAAGTGTCAATTAGCTGAATGAATGAGTGCTTGCATGCTTGAACTTGTTAAATACTTCTTTTTTTTTAGAGATTTGAAGTTCATGCAATATGAAATTTATGAAATTTTTGCAAAAACTCTTTTACTCTCAAGCTTTCTCAAGCCCATCTTGATCTCTCTCAATTCTGAGTTTTCACCACTCAATCCAAGGCTGAGAATAGTAGAGAAGATCCTCTTGGTGGTCTACTGTAGATTTGGAGATCCAATTTTGTGGTTTTAGTAAGGAGCAAGTGGAAATCTACAAAGGTATACACAATGAAACCCTCTTTCGGTTAAAAGTTGTTTTTCAGCATGCTTTGTTCTCAAATTAAGTGTAATTAGAGTGCTTAAAGATTCTGTTAGCTTCCATTTTATGCGTCATTACTCTATTAGTAACCGCACTTTACGCGAAAAGAAAACTTTTTATTACTTATCCGTTTAATTTTTAATCTTTTAATATTAAATAAGTTAGTCGTTTTCATAAGCTTCTTCTTCTTAAACCCACTAATCTTCCTTCATATGTTATGATATTTCCCCTTCATTTCATTCCATCTTCTAGCGGGTGCACATCTGAATTTGGATGCGGTGTTAATCTTGGAGAGCAACCGACAAAGTAATTGACACCGAGATCGTGTAGTAATTACATTCAAGACAGTGGTTTATCCACGGCACAACAATTGTTTGATGTCTATTTTTACATCAACCACATAATTCTTAGTAACAGTCATCTCCTCCTAATCACTACACTTTTCTCGCTGCCACCCCTTCCCCTCCCCTACCATTCACACTTCCCACGGTTTCTAGTTAACATCAATCCACCCTCCTTCATCCCCATGAATCTCCTCCTCCTCTGCCCTCCACCCATTGCCTCTTCTTCAACAAAATGAACAATGATAAATCTTGTGTTCTTCTCTCTGCCCCTCACTCCCACCTAAAACTCAACTTAGATTTCAATGTCATCATCTATTTTTCTTAAAAGAATTGTGAGGAATTGGGTTTTGATTGAAATTAGGAGTTCAATCAATGTATTGACGACAATTTCGTATAGGGTTATTCATTAAAATCTTTAAGAACATTGTTAGTTGATAACAATAAATTATTAAACTTGTGTTTGGATAATAATATTTGCAATAAATTTAAAGAAAAAAAAAATATAATACTTAATTTGTAAATAAATAGAAATACAAATATGATTTTTTAATGACTAAATCTCAATTTTTTTAAAAGGAAGAAAAGGGATTTTTAAAAAAATCAAATATTAGAGATTTAGTAAAACAATTATAGCGTATCTGGATCCTCCGAAGGGTATTCTAGGATTTTCAAAGATTGAAATCATGTGATGCATACGTTGCTTGCTATAATTCTTATGAATTTCTAATTTTGCCAATTATCTAAACAAAACCTAAAATTTTGCTATATTCTCCATTTTTTCTATTTATTTTAAGTTTAATAATCACAAATTGGAGTGTCAAACCACATTTTAAGGGCTTTTTGGGGCGTTGAGTTGAGTCCATAGAGTTCATTGTTTGGGATGCAGAGTTATTTTATCTGAGTTAGAAGCCTGTATTTGAAGTGCTGGATTGAGTTTATATGTTTGGGTATTTAATATAGTTTTTTTACATAAAGAATTTGTTTTTATGGTCGTGGGATCATTTATTTTTTGAGTATGGGTTTGGGAGAGAGGTGTGGTCTGGGGTGTTGCGTTGGGTTCGTCGCATCGGGTGGCGGATTAGGATGTAGAGTTGAGTTGGTTATGCCGAGTGGGGTTGGGTAAAGGGGTGCGTAGTAAGTTGTTCTGTGTTTTCTAGTGTGTTTCCATATACTTCATTTGACAGGAGCGTAATCGGCGGCTGCATGGAGGTCGATCGAGGTCGGTGTCAGCTCTAGTTCACCTTATGATCTCTACGGTTCGTGCTCGTGCTAGTGTGTTTACATATGTGTTTTTTTTTTTAAACTTTACATTGTTATTTTTTTTTGCTGTTGTCTCTAGTTTGTGGGGGTTTTGGGTCCTTTTCTCTTGCTTTCTCCGGATGGTTTGTGAGTTTGTGGGGTTTTGTTATGGTCTTATCTTGTGGGCTTTGTTTTGGTTTGCTCTGTCTTTGCGTTTTGTTGTTTTGATGCCTTGATCCCAGGCTGTGAAATCCTCTTGTTGTTATATAATAATATCATCTATTCTAAAAAATTTGTTTTTATGATGATTATGTTTGTTTGAAAACTTTTTAATTTAATAATTCTACCTATCTTCTTGTTAATAAATAATGGATTGCATTTTGTTTTATTGTTTCTTATTTAAAATACACATGTTATGTTGGGAGTTTTGAGAAATGGAGTCTAGGGTTTACTTTTGTATCATGCATTTCATTTTTTTAAAAAAAAAAATTTAAGCAATCATTTTACAAATTTGTGCATGTGGCATTTCTGGATAAGTTGGCCAAAATTATATTAGATTCATTTGAATAAAACAAAATTGAATTTATATTATAAGTGGAATATCCTCAAAATGTAATTATGCTATATTGACCCTATTAATGATCATGTTATATGGTTGGTACAAAAAATATATAACAGATGCCATATTTTCAAACATAGTTATATAACACAAAAAAAGGTTATACATGATATGGGCCAACAAATGGTCAAGTTCAGTTACACAAAAGAAAATTATATAAACATCCATCCAAATCCTCTATTTCATAAATATGTTTGGCAACTTCTTTCTACCTTTTAGTTCATACTTATCTTTTTGCCATGATACAAGTTTTTGTTTAGATTAACATGGAAAAAAATGTTTTTCAAAAAGTCAATTTCATTTAAAATACTTTTGATAAAAATTGTTTACTCATGTGTTTGACAACTCTTTCTCAAAAGTGTTTTTATATATAAATTTGTTGTTTTTTTATATGTTAAAATATTAATGTCAAATTACTATAAAGGACAACCATAAAATATTATATACTAATAATTTAAAATAATGGTTGTCGAAGTTGGTGGAGGTCACTAGAGTTGACCACCGATAGTGGTGGTCGGATGTGGCCAGAGATGGCCTGCAGAGCTGCTGAGTTACTGTCAAAAGTGGCATTGGAGTTGGCCACTAGAGGTGTTGAATTATTATTAGAAACACAAAAAGAATCGTTCTATCTATTTTGTTTGATTTGAGGTCAGGGGCATGGGTAATGGCATAATCAGAAGCCAAACCCCCAAACAGTGATGCGCTTGGATAGCGTTTAAATGCACTGTCACCAAATTGGTGGAAATATGTATAAAATATTGATGGCAACTTATTACTCTCACCTCAAACACCTCCTAAAATATTAATGTATGTTTTACTCATTAGATATGCTTGAATGATTTATTAACTATTAATTACACTATTAATTACTCTTAATCCATATATTATAGAAAGTTTTGAACTAAGTTTCGGTTTGGATTTGATTAGAAAAAAATGTTATTCAAAAAGTCATTTTCATTTAAAAACATATTTTTAAAAATTGTTCAAAATAAAAATATTTTGTAATACTTTCTCTATATACAAGTTTGTTTGATTTGCTATATATTCAAAATGTTTCTATTAATAATTTCAAATTTTTATTTAAAAATATTTTCATGTCAGAGTGAGTTGCTAGAGTTTGTTATTAAAGATAATCGAAGTAGTTGGTCAGAGTTGGGCTTCAAAGGGTGTCTGGGGTGGTTGTTAGAGTTGAGAAATTAATTTTAAGTGTTTTTCTCAAACCAACTTCTATCGCATCAACAAGTAGAAAATAATTTGAAAATTAAAAGAAAACTACAAAAATATAAAACAAAAGAATTTACATGGAAAGCTCCAAAAGACAAAAAAAATCCAATATGTTAATAATTATTACAATCATATAGAATTCTCTCAATGGATTCAAACTGCAAGGACACTATCTCAAAACTTTTATGCTACCGATATCCTTTGATACACCCAAAGTCAAAATATTTCTAATTGGAATAATTTGAAACAAAATTATAGACTCCTTTTATAGTGCTTTCAACCATGACTATTTTAAAAGTTTCCAACGTGGGATTGCAACTCTTTTGATATTTTCCAAAATCCTAAATCTAAAATCATATTATCCTAACTAAATTGAACAAAAATCTTCCCTAGAAGACATGTGAGAATCTAGGATTGAAAATTTTTGTATGAATGAATTAAAGAGGTTGGATGGGATTCATTCCCTTTCCAAAAAAAAGGGAAAAAAAAACTAAAACAAAAAAAGAAGAGAGGTTGGATAGGTTCTAACCCCTACAAATGGAAGAAAATAGGACTACATTAAATCATTTAGAAATGCACTCTAGTTAGATAGTTGCCTTTATGAAACCCCTAGAATTTTTGAGAGTTATATGATTATTATTATATGATTATTAAACACTTACTAAAAGATACTTTCGTAATTAATGAAAGTCATTTCTATGTCAAAATAAGCATTACATATTCTGTAAAATCGATTTTCGACGGAATGAAAAAGACATATAGTAGAATCGTAACCATAGATACATTCTTAATCGAAATGCATACATTTGTCTCAGAGGTTGTAGATTCAAATTTATGCCATATCACTTAAAAAATCAATTTCCATTTTAAATCAATATTAAAAGCTTCTAATTTTAACTCTTTTTTTTTAACGGTCATTCAAATGTCTTTCCTCTTTTGAAGTAAAAGGTCGAATATCGTAAACTCTTTTTTAATTTATAAAAGAATTATTTTAATAGCCAAAATGAACATAATATACTTTATTGTCTACCTAGATGTTAAACATTCAATTCACACCATTTACATAAAAGAGAAAAAGGAGAACGAAAAAAAACAACAGAAAGACACATTTTTTATCGCTAAGTTTTGAAGAATAAGTGCATTTAATCCTTCAAATTAAAATGTCACTCTTAAGAAAAACTTTAAATTAATATAGAAAAAATATATAGATACTGATGTGGCAAGATGACATGGAAATGAAAGATTATTTTAATATATTTTCCTTTCTTTCTCCCTCCTTTCTTGTCTCTCTCCTTCCTCTTCATCCTCTCTCTCATTATCCTTTCTCTCTCTATATATATTTTAAAACAATCTCAATGGAAAGTCCCAAGTCATCTAATCCCCAAATTGCTCAAAACTCAAAAGGGGATCACTAAATTTGGAATGAACTAAAGAAAAGACCAAGAATACAAGACACATTTTAAACTATATTCTTACTGGCAAAAAATAATATGTAATTCCTCTCTCCACAATTGATAAGCTCATGAGAAAGTACAAATAACAAACAAAAACACCCACCATGTGCACATTCATAACCCCTAAATTATAGTACTATTGGCATCAACCAAAAAATCGACATGACTACGGAAGCTAATATGTATCAATGGAGACCATGGAGGACTATGGGGGAGGACCATGTCATCTTGTTACGCCAACATCTATATATTCTTTTTATATTAAATTAAAGAAGAAAATTAGAGAGGAACTTTTTAGATCTATTCATCAAATTTGACATCAAATACTAAATGTACATATTATTCGAAATTTAAAGACAAAAAATTTATCTTTCCAAAGAAAAAGAGAAGCAAATTCTTTGGGTGAGTTATTTGGCATGTACAATTGCAAAAGAAACACGGTTTGATTAGAAGAAGAGTTGTTGTTCCCCATCGTACAAAATGGATAATGTTCTTCATCAATAAACAAACAGAGGAGCAGAATCAAGCGTAGCTAATTTTTTAGGGCTCGAAATTTCTCAGCCACAAACCAATCGAGCTCCACAGCCACACAAATGGCGTCCACTCTTTTCCGCCTTGTTGTCTCCACCATCTTTCTTGATTTTGATTTCCCTAAATCTCAACCCTTATCGTCTCACCCTTCAATTCTCCACCATTTACTCCTCTTTCTCTATCCCCTTCTTTCTCCATTTTCATTCTCTTACACCCACTTTTCCTTCTTCTCTTCCATCTTCCCGGCGGCACTGTTCTAGCGGCGCTCTGACCCTCGGAATTGCTGTTTCTTTCCCTCCAAATTTAATGGGTTTGTTGATCTTGGTGTAGGAAAGGGGGAAGAGGGGTTTCTGGGAATCTATCGAAAATCGTGGGTTGTAGTTCACAGGGAGAAGATGAAAATACAGTGTGATGTTTGTGAGAAAGCTCCTGCTACTGTGATTTGTTGTGCGGATGAAGCGGCGCTTTGTGCGAAATGTGATGTTGAAGTTCATGCTGCGAATAAGCTTGCGAGTAAACACCAGAGGCTTCTTCTGCAGTGTCTCTCCACCAAGCTTCCTAAATGCGATATATGCCAAGTAATTACCATCTCTGTTGCTTCACCTTGGTATATTGCTATTTCATTTGCTATTTTGGTCGATCTGATGGTTTTTGTTCTGATTTGATGTGTATTGATTAACGATTTTGAGTGTCGGGATGAGAATCTCAATAAAAATTACTTAAATCACTACTAAATCCAAAGCTTTGAGTTCTTACGTATACTCTTGCCACTCTCTCGCACTTGTGAGTTTGAAAGTTAGTAAGTGACTATCGATGTTAATCGGGAGTGAAACAAGGTGGAAGAAGTGTGAACACAGGATCTTCGGTTGTTACTTCAATTTTAGTACTCGGGGTTTGAATGTAGAATCTTTGATAACATATTAAATTTGTCTGTGCACTAAAAGATTTGAGCTTATAAATTATGGTGAAGTTGGTCTAGTCACTTTAATGCGTGGCTACTGTTGGGTAGAGAATACTTTTCCCTGATATCAGATCGTTTAACTCTCCTTGATTGACAGATGATACTTTGAAAGTAAACTGGCTTCAAGATCTAGAATTGGCATTTGTTTTGAATAACCCAGATAAAAATCTGTATTCATACTTCGTCGTTCTTATGATATTTTGATTTACTTTTTTTTTTTTTTTTTTTTTTATGGTTTACATATTTCTTTCTACTTGCAAAATGTTAGACATAGGGCATCCTATAAGAAGTGCTTGCAGCATGATTTATTGATGCATTTAACTGTTAAGGTCTCAAATTGATGTAGTTGTCAGTGGTAGTGACAGTTAAAACATGGTTGACCAATATTTGGAAGAAATTATGAAAAGATATAAGTAAGTTACAAATCATCATTGTTAGTTAGATTCAAATAAGTAAATTGTTGAGAATCAGTAATGAAATATTCTAATTTACCTTGAGGATGTCCATTTTTTGGTAGATAGTGGGAAGAATTTTACATTAGATGAAATATGCTAAGTATTCTATGTCTCATTTTGAATCAGGACAAGGCGGCTTTCATTTTCTGTGTTGAAGACAGAGCACTATTTTGTCAAGATTGTGATGAACCAATTCACTCAACCGGTAGTCTTTCAGCAAACCACCAGAGATTCCTAGCCACTGGAATCAGAGTGGCCGTGAGCTCAAGCTGCACGAAGGATGTTGACAAGGTCAAGATGGAACCTCCAAATCCAAAGAACCCTCAGGTTCCTGCTAAAGTGCCTTCACAACAAGTTCCCAACTTCACATCCCCATGGGCTGTTGATGACTTTCTCCACTTCTCTGATCTTGAGTCCTCTGACAAGGTAAGTAAAAGCAAGTTAGATGCTCACCTTCTAGGCATCCATTTACTTGCCTTTTTGTGGATCATACTGCAACAGAGGAAGCGAATTCTTATAATTCTTTTGAAGAACTTATTCCATCATATTTTGTTTAAATAGTTCTCACCATTTAGAAGGCGTAAGTTTTTGAATTCTTACCTTCCTGCATATGTTCAGAGGTGAGTTGACACATCGTTTCTCCCAAAGATCACATACACACTAATTTAACGTAAAAGTTTCTGAATATTAGACTGTTAGTTCGAATCCATACCCTGCAGTGTCTCCTGAAATTTGGGAGTTCAGATGCACAACTGTATTAAATCTCCAAAAACATTGTAGAAAATAGGCAGGCTTTGGGTTGGGATCCATGCCCTGTAGTTTCTTTTGAGATTTCTGCTTGCTGTTTCTAACATTGAGGCAAATTTGTCACAAAGAATTGCATCACAATACTTAATTTATAGTTCTCCATCTACTTATGATTATTTGGGATATCACACTTATCCTCCAACTCCATAACTGCAGCAGAAAGAACAACTAGAGTTTGGGGAATTAGAATGGTTAGCAGAAATGGGCCTCTTTGGCGAGCAAGTTCCTCAAGAAGCTTTAGCTGCTGCTGAAGTTCCTGAGCTTCCTACATCACATTCAAGTAGTGCACTTGCATGCAGACCGACGAAGTCGACCATGTCATACAAAAAGCCTAGGATCGAGATGGTTGATGATGAGGAGTTTTTTACGGTTCCTGATCTTGGATGAACAGAAGAGAGGCACTGATGTTGAGTTGGTATGCCTTAATGAATGATACAGTTTATAACCTTACAAAATGTGTATGTATGTAGTATTTATCGTCAAAATCTATGGTTTGATAGTATGCATTATAGTAGTCTTCTATTATCTTGTGGCTAGAATATTCGTTCAGTCCGGTTATTTTTGTTTTGTATCTTATTAACCTTATTGTAACTTTTGGATCTTTTATGAAAAATGTAAGATTATTTTAAAGAATGGCAACACGTGTTCGAGATTCTTGCCCTCCGATACTTGTTGGACACATGTCATATACTTGTTAGGCTCATGGATATTGTAATGCCTTGTTGAATTCATGTCCTAGAGTTTTGGAAGTAATGCCACCAAGTTCATGTTGTGCTTCCCTTGTCTTTTGCCCATGCTTTTACAGTTAGGGGTGTTGATCGAGGTGCGGCTCTAAACAGTCGGAGATAAGGAAAGAGATTTTTTACAATGCGACTGTTACTCTCATGACCATGAGATGTCATTCTTATGCTAAAATGTGGGATGTTGAAAAACCATTTTTAGATATTTTTACCTCAATTACTCAATTAATGATTTTTATATTGCCAATAATGTATCTTTTATTTGATTAATTAATTATGTAATTTCTTTAAATTATAATACTTTCATATTCATGCGTGCACATACAAATTTTTAAAATTGCCAATAATGTATTATTTATTTGATTTCGACAAATTTTGAAACTTATAATTTATATCTTGTTAAACTCCTAATTTTCATAAACAAACCAATTATTATTCGTGCATCTGTGTAGACTTTTTCAAATGTCGGTTTTACAAAATAGACGATTAGAATTGATTCATGAACAATTCTCAAAGGAAATTCTAATGATGAATCTAAATTGATTTATTTAAGAAAGTTTAGGAGTTTAATTGATACAACTTTTAGTCTTATATCATGTTTTTCCAATTGAAGTATAATGAAGGGTGTAAATTAATATATTTGTAAAAGTTTAAGATTTAAATTGATACAATTACTACTTCAACATTTTGATTGATACATCTCAAATTTATGGATTAAGTGGCAAACTAACAAATTAACAACACAACTTATTAGATACCTAAAATCGAAAGGTTAAAGAGTTATTACACTTTTAAATAAATTGAGTACACACTGCGTGAATGTATAGAGATTTACTATAAATATTTTACAATATAAGAACAACTAAATAGATTTTCATCCTATAAAGTTTATAGAGCAAATTTATAATTTAACCAAAAAGTAAAACACATGTAAATTAAGAATTACATTGTTGATGATGATTATGATTATATAGTTAATTAATATCTAAGTTAAATTATGGACTTATTTTAATTTAAACCTATCATATATACAAGATAATAAAACATTGATTTACCATTATTAAAGTTAATAAATCATTATTATTCTTCCACTATAAATAAATGTCAAATTTGACATTAACATTCTTCTACTATAAAAAGCAGACATTTTTTTTTCAGTAGATTGTGTTGTAAGGGTCAAAGACAAGATGTGGAGATTTACTATAGAAAGTAGACAATTTTTTTTTTCTAAGAAAAAGTCATGTCGAGATAAAGTTATATCAACTTGTTTAGTAAAAAAAGAAAATGAATCACATCTAATCGTCAAAATAAGCTTAACTTTAAAGTAATTCACATGCACTTTATCTTTACTCAATAATCTTCCATCTCGTAATTATTGTACTAAAAAAACATATTAAGTCCATCCATTCACAATATAGTTATATTCATTCAGAGCGATGAAATACACACATACATACACATATGTTCACAATTTTTAATTGATGAAAGATATATAGGCTAGTCATCTCTTTTCTTAGGCCAACAATTCCTCTTCTTTGACCTTTGTTTCTTTGAAGTTCTTCTGCCTTCAACCATTCCCACAGTCCACAAAGGTTTTCCAAGTTGAAAAACAATATACCCAACAAATATTCCAAATACCATTCCACAGCCATACCCCATTAACACAAGTTTTCACCAAACTATCACTTTCTTCATGTAGGAGTTGAGATTTATGGGCCTTTTCTGTCTCACAATTTGGTAAAGGAAACCCACAAAGGCCAAGATTCCAACAAAATGAAGAACTGTCAAAAGTAGCATAACTGTTTGCCTTGAGGAATTGGTCCAAAAAGATGATTTTGTGAGAGGTTCAAAACAGAGAGAAATGTAGGAGCAGCTAACTGAAGTGGAATTGTACCCAACAATTCATTTGAAGAAAGATCCAACCATTCAAGATTGCTTAGATTCCCAAAAACTATAGGAATGTTACTGTAAGTTTATTGTGTGAAAAGTTGAGACCTTTTAAAGACATGAGCATACCAATAGACTCTGGTATCTCTCCACTGAGATCATTACTTGAAAAATCAATAGCTTTTATGGGGTGAAAATTTAATTTTAAAAATGAGAGAAAACCAATCTCATTGGATAATCGCACATTGAAAAATTTTGATTTAGAGACTTCCCTTTTGTACTCCAACCTTAGGCTTTGGGTTTGCAAAGGGTACCCATGTTTTGGAGGGAATGAGAAAATAGACCAATATGGTTCGGTGGATGTCCCACATGTGCACTGCCGTCGGTTGGGCAGGCGTGACGCGTGTGTGATTATTATTATTGTTTTTTTTAATAAAAATGTTATTATTTTAATTTTATTTTTTTAATCTCTTTTAATAATTAAAAAGGGACAAACTTAGAACCTCCGTGCACGCGTCTTCCAGCTGCTTTTTCTGGTGTGCCCTTGCATGTTGTGTGGCTGCCTGCTTCTTTCTCATACGGCAGTTCCATGCTGAAGGCCTATAAAAGACGTGGTCTTCAGCAGTTCAGCGGACAATTCATATTTTCACTTCCTTCCATTCTCCAATCGAAAGCTCTCCTCTCTTTCTCTTCCATCTTTCGTTTTCCGAGCAGTCAATCAGAAAGGGTGTTCCGATCGATAATGGTGCATTTCCAATCGGGTTTTCTTTTTGGGTGTTTTATCCTAGGGTCGACGTGGCAGTATTCCCGACCTGCTTACACACTTGGGCAGAGTCACGAAACGTCTTAAAGAGAGCGAACTCCGTGACTCAGCCTATAACGAGCTTTTATTTTGCAGGTTTTGTTCTTTGTTCGACCACTATGATCTGACCGTTTGCTGCTGTCCTGTTTATCGTTTAAAAGTCTTACCGTATCCAACAACTTTGGATATCAATAGAATTGTTTCCAACTTAAGATCAAACCCTTTCAATGATACCACCACTGAGTCCAGGTAGAAAGGGAATATGTCAGGGAATGAGAGTTGGGTTTTTGGTTTCCCAATTCAACATCCTTCATGGCTCTCATGTTTTTTAATAAGTTTGATGGAAGTGTCCCATTGAAATGGTTGCGAGACAGATCAATAATTTGTAGATTTGGGAAATAGTTTGGGTGATTGACAAAAATAACCCTTTTGAGTTTATATTTGAAAAATAAGTTTTTCTTTTTTTACCCTTTGTTTTTTACGATGAAAATGATGTAAGCATGAGAAATTTTTTTTGTGTACAATTACTCTTTCCCATTTACTAAATTCTTACTTTTAAATTTCAATCACTAACCCACCAAATTAATTTTAAATTCAACATCAACCTACAACCAAGAAATTGTTGTACAACCAAAATTAATTCACAAAAAATTCTCTACCAAAATTAATTCACCAAATTGTTTTACAACTTACGACAAAAAATTCTATTCACAAAATTGTGATTCACAAAAAGTTCTCTTTACCGAATCATCTCCAGAATGAAAAGTTTTTCATCAAGTCTAAAACTTGTACTTCACGAAGTTGTGATTTTATACATTCCGTAAGAAGGTATGTATTTCATTTTGTATTCAATAGTTCGATCATTTCTTTCATGGTAGAATTCATTTGCTTATATTGATGCTTGCTTATTTGTTTCTTTTTTCTAATGTCATATAGAAGCATATTTGAAAAAAAAAAAAAAATAAAAATAAAAAGAGACAAAAAAAAAACTATTTTTTAAGATACCCGGTCGGGCTTCACCGAGTACAAAGCAAATAGGTTGAAATTACCTGGGTGGACTTCATGAGATAGGAACCAGAAATGAATGAGTGTATTTGATTTTTTTTTTTAAAAAAAAGGTAATTTTTTTTAAGATACCCTATCGGGCTTCATCGAGTCTTCACTAGGTATATTAGAAATGGGGTTAAAACTACCATGGAGGACTTCATGGGATAGAATCGGGTATGGGGGTATGGAGCAACTTAGTCAAGGCCCGGGGTGGGTATTACGTGTATTTTGCATGAAAAAAGTTTACATGACCCGACTGGAAATTGATGCCTATATGAATGGACCTGACTGGGAATTGGTACCTACATGCATGGACCTGGCCGAAAATTATGTATATTTTGAATGTTCATGAACTTGGTCTGGCTGGAAATTGGTGCCTACATGCATGGACCATGCGGGAAATTATGTGTATGAAAAAAGTTTAATGAACCTAGCCAGAAATTGGTGCCTACACATATTGAGAATTACGTGTATTTTGCATGACCTGACCGATAATTGGTATTTACATGCATGGACCCGATCGAGCACCTACACTCATGGAGCTTGGCCGGGTAGGTGCCCAACTTTCCTCCCTCGTCTTTTCATTCCCAAGATCCAAGACTTGAAGATGCTCACAGTTGAGCAATGATAGTGGCAATAATTTTCCTTCTATTTGGTTGCCCTTCAAATCAAGGCTTCTCAATTGACTTCTGTTGGAAAAAGTATGGGAAAAGTACCAGAAAAATGGTCGTTTTTCATATCCAACACTGCAAGAGAACTCAAGTTTGCTAGACAAATGGTGGAATTGTACCACTCAAGTGATTATTGAATAAACTAAGGACAGCAAGGAGTTTGGCATAGCAAATTGATTTCTGAAGCTGTGTAGATTAAAATCATTCCTTTTCAATTCCAGCATCATAAGAGAAGTCAGGTTGAAGAAACAAAATGGGATTTCACCACTCAAGCTATTATTAGACAAATCCAAGAAAGTAAGGTTGGTGGCTTTGCAAATTGAAGGATGAATATTCCCACTGAATTCATTATTTGAAGCTGTAAATTGTTTGATAGATGATGGCAACATTGGAAAGGGTGGCTTGAACAAGTTAGAATCAAGAAAGAGATATCCCAAATTTGGCAAAGTGAAGAGAATCTCAATATCTGAGGAAAAAGAGTTTTGAGAAAGATTAAGGTGACTCAAAGCACTTAAATTCAGAAAACCACTTGGGAATTCCCCCTTGAATTTGACTATTTGAAAGGTCTAAATGCTCCAACTTCTTCTGATATCTCAAAAAGTAAGGAATTTTTCCTAATCTGCAAGAACCCATTTCAATGTGAACAAGATTATTATTATTCATAGAACTAACATTAGTAGACCGTATCAAAAGTTGGTTGTTATTGGAAACATCAAGTGATATTAAAAGACTTTGAACTCTCAAGAACATGTCTAAATTCAAAACTCCACTCAAATTGTTTGACCCTAATGCTAATGTAAGATTCACTTGCTCATAAATAGACTCAGGGGTTCCACCTTGCAAGTTGTTTATACTTAAATCAAGAAACTCCAATGAGTTTGATCTGCAATCCCTCATGAAAGAAGAGAAATGGTTATCAGAGAGATCCAAGTGATTCAAATGAGGTAATACATATAGCCAAGAGGGAATAGCACCAGTGACTTATTTTTCATGTTCAATTGAATAAAATTTGAAAGCTTATCTGAAGCAACATTTGTAGGTAAAGGACCTAAAATACATTATTATCATTATCATAAACAATATGGTTGAGGGCTTTTAATTTCTTCACCAAATAACTGACAGTGTCACCAATCATAATTAATGGACTGATCAATAGGAATTTGAATTTTCAACAGAGATTTAAAAGTAGGGTAACTATATGTTTGTCTAGCGAGATTAATTAGGTAGGAGTCCACATTTCAAGAAACATAGTAAGAACAACCAACTCTTCACAAGTAATTGTAGCAGAAAATAAAAACTTAGAATACTCACATGACTTTCCAAAAGTTTGTTTCATGATTCAATGATCTTTTATTTGTATCTTTATATAGCACATTTACATTTTAGCTTAATCTTTTTATATAACATCGGTAGACTGTGATAGAAGTCTAGAATCGATTTTATTTTTATCATTGATATATATATATTACTAATTGACTTTGATAGACTTCGATAGACTTTGATAGATGTATATTTTGGTAGATGTGCAAAGTTCTACCCATTTATATGTTGTTGAATACTCTCCTCAAACTAGGGGTGCACATCAAACCGACCAAAACCGATCGAATTAAGGTCAGTTGGTTGGTTTTCGATTTTCCTAAAAAAAAAAAAAAATTTGAAAACCGATTGATGTATATATATATATTTTTCTTTCTTTCTTTCTTTCTTTCTTTCTTTCTTTTTTTTTTTTTTTTTTTTAAAAAAAACTAAGTATAAAAGCAAGCCCATTACTATCAACCCAAGCCCAAGCCTATTGTTTTAGTATTGATTTATTATTATTTTTTATGTTGCCTAATTTTCAAACCCATTATAATTTATTTAAATTTTTTCATAAAAAATGATTGATTTAAAATTTAAAAAGTTGCTAATTTTATCAACCTATTAATAACACATTATCAATTCAATCTTTCCTTTTCATTCGTATTGGCTCCTCTAAAAAAAAATAACCAAACCAATCGATAGTTGGGCGAATTTCACACTTTTTTTGGTCGATTTTGTAAGGAGTAAATCAAATTATCAAGAAAAAGGGAAAGCCAAAATACAACTTGAAGATGAAGAATATTTCTCAACAACCTGTACCAGAACCATGTGAAGCCGTTAGGAGTGTCTCCATTAGATTTGTGACATGTGGCCAATATTATTTATTTTTTTGATTATTTAATTCATTGTGTAAATATTGAAAAACCCATTTTGGGTCATTAACTTCTGTATAAAGGCAAGTATTACCATTGGTTGAAATAATAAGAAAAGAAAAACAAGAGTAGAGACCTCTTCCCCAAAAAAGCAAATTGCTTCGTCTTCCTTCTTGGTATCAGAGCAGCAACTATGGCCACCGCCCTGTTCACTGTGACCTCAGAGCCTCCCTCCTTTAGTTCTCCTCCCTTAAATCAGCTTTTGAATCAGGTTACCACCATCAAGCTTGATTGAGGGAACTACCTCCTATGGAGAAATCTGGCGCTACCCATATGAAGAAGCCATCGACTGGAGCATCACCTTATCGGTGAAAATCCGTGTCCACCCAAGTTTATCGTGACAGCTGATCAACCAATGGGAACCATCCCAGCTGGAGATGAAGTCGGTCATGGAGGACAGTACTCAGGTATTGCTTCCTTAACTCCTCAACAAGGCCTAGCCGTTGCATCCAACTCATCCTTTGCTAGTCAGGTAAATTTACTTTATGAGTCTTGGACTGCCATTGATCAACTATTGTTAGGATGGCTGTATAACTCTATGACTGTAGAAGTTGCTATGCAAGTGATGGGATATGAAAATTCTAAAGATCTGTGGACTGCTATTCATGAATTGTTTGGTCTACAATCAAGAGCGGAGGAAGACTACCTTCGCCAAGTGTTTCAACAGACTCATAAAAGGTTAATGAAGATGTACGAATACCTAAGATTAATGAAGACTCACTCAGACAACCTTGGACTTGCTGGAAGTCTGGTCCCTACACGAACATTGGTGTCACAAGTCCTATTGGGACTTGATGAGGAATTCAACCCGATTGTTGCAATCATTCAAGGGCATCAAGAGATCTCTTAGACTGATATACAGACGGAACTCCTGGCCTTTGAAAAAAGGTTAGATTATCAAAATACTCAGAAAAATTCTGTTTCGTTTAACAACTCTCCTTCTGTAAACATGGTAAATAATTCGAGCCAAAGAAACTCAAATGCCAATGGTCAACTTGGCAATAATGTGTAGAATAATAGACAAACAAACAACAACAATCAAAGGGGTGGAAGTGGACGAAATCGAGGCAGAGGACGTTGGAACAACAACGGTTATAACCGACCTACCTACCAAGTCTGCAATAGGTATGGCCACACAATTGACATTTTTTTATCACATGTATGATAATGAGTTTGTGACTCCTACAAATTAGAACAAAGGGGGAAATCAAGCCTCACAAAATACAGGCAATCAGAACACCTCATATGCATTCACTGCATCTCAGAACACTCCAGTAACTCCTCAAGTGGTTTCTGATCCAAATTGGTATGTGGACAGTGGGGCTACCAACCATGTCACTAGCAACTACAACAATATGATTCAGTCTACTAACTATGGAGGTAAGGAAAGTTATAGTTGGGAATGGAAATAAGCTGAATATATCTCACATTGGTAAAACTAATCTAAAAACAGAAAATGGGCAGCTTACTCTAGAAAATGTTCTATGTGTGCCTGAAATAGTCAAGAATTTAGTTAATGTTTCAAAACTAGCTAAAGATAATGATGAAGGAAATCGGAACTCGAGATTTTCGTGAGCAGCGGAAGCAAGACTATTCCAAATTACAATCATGAATCAACAAAGCATTTACAGTCGACTTCAAACAAACGGTTATACAATTATACAGAGAAATTATAGCATGAATAAATACAAATGCATAGAAAACAAACTCTATGCACATATGCAGAAACGTCTTCACGCTCCAATGCACGATTCTGATCGAACAACCACAACCATGAGCGCTCGATCTACACAATCGCAACACTGCACGAACATTTCGCGCTCGTCCTCAACGATCTCCTCGGTCACGAACTCCTCTGCAACATGAATGGCCTCCACAGCACCACGAATGGCCTCTAGAAAACCTCGACGATATCGAGTTGAGTCTGACACCACCAACAAGGCGACCTTGGTATTCCCAGTATGAGAATCCAGAGGGTGGGCTCTGTTCGGACTCGGTATGAGGCAAATGAATGGAGGAAACAACGATCGCGTACATGACTGGGCAAGTGGGAGAAGTCGGAGACCTATCGTATAGGTCGATGCCCAGTCGTTTAGATAAAGCTATGCGATCGTCTAGCAAAAGCTATGCGATTGTTTAGCTCTATCATTTAGCTCGGTCTGTTGTGTACAGATTCCACACGATTGTTTGCATTGGGCTAGCGATCGTCTAGCAAAGCTATGTGATCGTTTAGTAAACACTGCACGATCGTTTATTTCGCACCTGCACGATCGCTTAGCTTGCCCAGCCTTTGTTTAGTAAATCTGTATCTACTTGACGATTTTTGTGAGTTTTTTTACGTCGAGAGAAAACTCAAATTCCTTTTTAAACTTTTGTAAAAAAGCTTTTTTTCAAAATAGGAAACCACTTTTCTTTTAAACTCACAGTTACCATGATCCAATAACCACCCACTACTTTAGTTATTTAAAAGAAAAAGTATTAATAATTAATATTATTATAAATATAAATGATAACCAACTTATCATACTATATTTATAACCTATAGTTTTAATATTTCATCTTATAAAACATATAAACCATAGTTCTCTTTCTATTCTATGGTACTTAATGTAAATCTCATTTCCATCAATCCTCCACTAGATGTATCTTATACATCATACAGATTATTGTTGGATTTTATGTCCTAAAACTCGTAGTTTGTAATACCATATTCTTGTTTAATAAAGATGTTATTAAAAATCTTTAGTAAATTTAAATTCTATATTCATGAATCCAATAAACTAAGGTTCCGAGGCTATTAAGTTTAACTTTGAACTTTATGTAGTGACATAAATGTGGATCAAGTTCAAATATATATAGCCAAAATGGTCTATAGTATATGAATAAAGTTGGACGCCTTATTCTGGGGACACTATGGATGCAGCCCATTTTGTAGTTAGTACAAACGATGTGATCCTAAACCATTCATGTAGAGACATGAAAATGGGGGCATCCTATGTAAAGAGTTTCCATAAGACTGAACCATGAAATAGTCACTTTTTGCGTTCTAAATTTCGTTTAATGTATAAAACTGACTATTTCGTCAATTGATGACCTATGTAACTCTTAATTCTGAGCTAACTATGAACTTCTGTTCACTCAGAATTATCCTTAGATCTGCATAGGTGAGGGCAACTCATTATCGCTGGCCCAATAAGCCTCCCATTTCAGGGATAAGATCAGATGGATAGCTGGGAAGATAGGGTGCAAGACGGAATTCACTCCTACCCGTTATAAAGATAGTAGATAGGTTTTTCCCTTTAGTACAAAATCCAGGTCTTGAACAATGGGTCCCACCCTTTCATTGGCATGAGAGGGGTTCGGTTTATAGGTTGGATCTCAAACCAATTATTCATTAGAGGATCAGTGGAACTTAAGGAATAAGATGTAGTCTCGGGGGTAAAACGGTTTTTATGACCCAGCCGAGATTACGAACAACCTGTGAAGGATTAGCTTACTAATCATGGTTATATCATATGGACACAAATATATCTATAGTGATGGGAGGGCAACTACAAGACTATAGTGGAATGACCCGTGAGTTAACGAATGTTGATTAGCTCTATCTAAAGAGTTTACCCAGCTAATCTCGGATCATTGAAGCCCATGATCTATAGGTTCATTAGGTTCCCCTACTAGCTCATATGGAATAAACTTAGAACAATATGATAGAATAATTCGAATTGTTCGAATTAGCTGAAGAGAGAGAAACCGATAAGTATATGTGATATAGTGGTCGGTTTTTTAGTTTAGAGATACAACTTTAATATTTAAATGTGATTTAAATGTCAAAATATGAATACGTTCATATTCGGAAGCTCGGAAATAATGGAAATGGTCAAAGATGTAAAAAGTCAAAGAGTTGACTTTTGACTTTGAAAAGTCAAACTTTGACCGATCTTATATTCAAATGTGATTTGAATTTCGAGAAAATGAATGCGGATTCATGCTTGGGAGGTCAAAATTAGTCAACATGGAAAAAATCATAAAAAGTCAAAATGTTGACTTTTTGGTCAAAGTTGTTTGCCCTCTGACTAAAGTTAGTGGAAAAATTTAAACTTTTATTGGATAATTCCACTAACAAAATAGTGGCCTAGGTGTTGACTTATAGTGGAGACATTAAGCCCACTTAGTTAGTGGATTCTAGGTGTTGGGTTTTTATGAAGTTGTTTATGCAATTTTGCATGGCCCTTTTCTATAAATATGAGCTTTTGAATTTGGATTATAAACTTTTAGAAAATTTGCAAAAATTAGTTTTTAAAAAATTGGGCTGAAAAAACCTAAACCCATCCCAAAATTCATTCTTCTATTTCCATCTCTTTCTCTCTCTCGGGTTCTTCATCCATCGGGTCCCACAACCCGGTTCTGCGCCCGGAGGATAGTAGGTCAGCTCTAATGGTTGTCCGGTTCGTGTTCGAGCGGAGATAGACGAGTTTCAGGAGCTTCAAAGATAAGATTTCAAAAAAAAAAAAAACCCTAATTAATTGATTTAGGGTTGTATGTTTAATTTATGCAATTAGAGTAAAATTGATCCTCATTTCCGCTGCACATGCCTATTTTTCCATCAATTATATCATATATAATCAAAATACCTCTTGTCAATTTGAACATTTCAAATCAACACCAAGAACTGATCCTTAATAGAATCCAAGCTACCAAGGGGACCTCATGGACCTGTAGATCCGAAGCTCCAACGATACGTGAATAACTGACTAAACTCTTTATTCACGGGATCCACCATCCGTTAACTGCCAGACACTCCACTAAAGATCGATAGTTGAACTCTCCTCACTACAGACAATAGTGTGACAACCCTTCACAGACCGCTCGTAAGTACAGCTGGGCCAATAACTGTTATGCCCCTATAGTTACACCTGTCTCCTTAAGTACCATTGATCCCTCTAATGAACATATATCATAGTCCTACTATGACTGAGTCTTCTCTTCCAAAGAGAAGTTGTGGCCATTATGTTCAAGCCCCGGAATCAGCCCTTAAGAGAGTAATCTCTCTACTTATCCCTGCTTCGAGAAAGAAGTGAATTCCATCTTGTGGATTGAGTTCTCAGCTCCCAGATCAGACAAATCCCCGAAAAAGTAGGCATGTTGAGTTGGCAATTTGGCCACTCTTACTCATAATAATCAAAGGACTGCTCTCAAAGGCAGGAGTTCACAAAACATTCAAGATTGAGATCATGTCACCTATGGTCGTTTAGGTGAGATGCAAGTCTCTAGTATCAACGAAGTTATATACAGAGTCTAGTCATCTCGTGGTCCAAGTCTTATACAAACTCTTTGTAGTAGGACACCCCCGCTCCACGTTTCCACACGAATTGTCAGGATCTACCATCTATAGTAGTTTACAACACTTGCAAACCTCTACAAAGAGGTCGTATCTGTAGTGTCACCAGGATCAGGTATCCCACCTTAATACTTAGACTACAGATCGATTTAGGTTATCACTTAAGGCATGATTCACTTATATATCACATATACATGCTTAAGTTCACATAAGATAACCAAGGAGCTTTGTTTATTGGATATGAGTAAATTCCAGAATTAAATATCACTTATTTTATTCATTGAACAATGTGTATCTTTACAAAATAACGAGACTCCGGGAGAATTAGGACACCAATCCCAACAAATGGTGTGTTTTTGGAATTTCATGTTGACAAATGTGTTGTGAAGGACTTGCGTTTGGGAAAAGTGGTGCTGAAGGGAGATCTTGAAGATGGACTTTATAGGCTGAACACAAAGGAAATAGTTGTTGGTAGTGCTTCAATTGTTGGTGAGAGATTGAAGCCGGCTAATAATAACAACAATGTAGTGTGTTCAGCCCACGATTTACCTACTGCCTTCACTAATAGGAAGGTGTCCAAGGAAGTTTGGCACAAAAGACTTGGACATCCATCTTCTGCAGTCCTAAGCTTGTTAATAAAAAAAAATGTAATCTACCAATAACCTTGAATGCAAATGTTGAATTTTGTGAAGCTTGCAAGTTTGGAAAATTACATGCTTTTCCCTTCTCTATCTCTGATTCTCGAGCTACAACACCATTTGAATTAGTACACTGATTTATGGGGTCCAACACCGGTATTATCTAATGATGGTTTTCGTTACCATGTTAATTTTGTTGATGACTTCAGTCATTTTCTGTGGATATATCCTCTTAGACAAAAAAGTGATGTAATAGGAGCATTTAATTATTTTCACAACACCATTAACACTCAGTTTGGAGTTAGTGTTAAATGTTTACAATTTGATAATGGTGGGGAATTTAAACCTATTCAGCAACTATATGACAAGCTAGGTATCAAAGTAAGACTCTCATGTCCATACACATCAGAACAAAATGGGAGAGCAGAACAAAAACATCTGCAAGTGGTTGAAATTGGACTAACCTTACTAGCTCAAGCAGGGATGCCTATGAAATATTGGTGGGAGGCCTTCATTATAGCAACCACCTTGATCAACAGCCTACCATCAAAAGAAATTGGAAACAACATTCATTTTGAAGTTTTGTTCAACAGGAAAGTAGACTTTTCACTACTAAAAATATTTGGTTGTGCTTGTTTTCCACATTTAAGACCATATAATACTCACAAGCCGAATTTTCGGTCTACTAAATGTGTTTTTATTGGTTTCAGCCCAGCTCATAAAGGATTCAAATACCTCAGCCCTAGTGGACGTATATATATATCCAGGCATGTGTAGTTCAATGAATTTGAATTCCCCTTAAAAACGGTTTCCCAAAAGTCCAATGACCTCACATTCTCTAGTGAAATGCCAACCCAAAAAATCTCACGAAACCATCAAGTTCCCCTCCATCACTCCATACAGCAACCTGAACATTTTTCCTTGAGCCATCCACTACCTACGGTTGCCCAAAGCCCACCTATAAGCACTTCCTACCGAGCCCAAATATTCAACCCCAACACATCATTCGAATCACCTAACTTCTCCCAAATAATCTACCCTGTCTTTCATGCTCGAAAAAAGCACATAGAAATTGACATGCATTTTATTCCTGATCAAGTGTTACATGGACAACTATTAGTTCAATACATACCATCTGCTGACCAAATTGTCGACTGCCTAACCAAGCCCTTCACTCATTCTCACTTTCATCTGCTGCATTCCAAACTCGGGGTCATTGAACTCCTCTCTCGTTTGAGGGGGGATGTAAGGAGTAAATCAAATTATCAAGAAAAAGGGAAAGCCAAAATATAGCCGGAAGATGAAGAATATTTCTCAACAACCTGTACCAGACCCATGTGAAGCCGTTGGGAGTGTCTCCATTAGATTTGTGACATGTGGTCAATATTATTTATTTTTTTTTGATTATTTAATTCATTGTGTAAATATTGAAAAACCCATTTTGGGTCATTAACTTCTGTATAAAGGCAAGCAATTCCATTGGTTGAAATAATAAGAAAAGGAAAAGAAGAGTAGAGACCTCTTCCCCAAAAAAGCAAATTGTTTCCTCTTCCTTCTCACTGATTTTCTTTCAAAATCGATACCGACCAACCGATGTACACCCCTACCTCAAACAGTTACTTTTCCATCAGCAATAAAGGGAAAACCAGCTTTACGAGATGTTTGTGCAGCCATTTTCCAAGAAGTAGAAGATTCTATACTATTGGTTTTTGTTTCTATACAAATAAATTTCAAAGTCAATGTTTCATTTCATGCAGTTCTATTAATAGCCCTTTGAGTGGCAATGATCATAACTTTCTCGTCGTAAATCCTCACATCTGAAACTCGATACTCATCATTATAAATACTTCTCAAAACCAAAGCTCTTCTATTTTCAACTTCGTCATAGTTGTAATAGTGGAAGTAGCAGCATTCAAACAATTTAGCTTCCATTCAATACTCACCCTTTCGAGAAAATGGTTGTTCCTTAAGCTCCGAAGCGCCACGTGGTCATGGTCGAGCCTAACTGGCCAAACCAAGGTGTTGGGATCTTTCGATGATATGTCGTCTGATTTGCCCCAAATCCAATTAGAATCCCTCCAAAGTAATGATAACTTAAGCCATAGTCTTTATTTTTGTGGTAGTTGTATCTATGTACGTGGATGTACATGTGTGATTTCACAACTTGAAAATAGAAGGCTGAGTGTTGAGTATCGTAAATTGGATCAAATAAAGTGCAATAATCTTTGGATTGATCTTCATGCTCTTGTGTTGTTGCTGCAATCCAATGGTTTTTGGTAACCAAATATTTGTTGTTGTAGCAACTTCTTATGTGAACCAATCGATTGTCACATTTTGGTCTTTCCACTTCCAATTTTGGGCGTGGGTTCACTACATTTTCTCCATTGAATCTAAAAAACCCTTTGATATCTTCCACTTTGTTTCTGCACTCAACCTACTTTTTATTATTCCTTGATTGAAGAGCAATGTACATTGCAATTATCATTTTCTCTCTCTCTTTTTCTTGCTCTTGTGTGTTTTATCATGAATTTAAACTCATGAAAATTAATCCCAAGGTTCAAAATTAATGAATTTTGGCCTTTTGTTTATGTCATCACTATGTGAATTATTACTTTAAGTTCAAATGCATCATTATTTCTTATTCTTTTTGTAACTTTTCCCCTCTTTTATGTGTTTTTTCTTCTTCCTTTTTTTTTTTTTTTGTATTTCTTCTTCTCACTTTTTTTTTTCTTTTTTTGCCTTTTGTCTACATTTTTTCTTCTTCTTCTTCCTTTCTTTTTTCTTTTCTTTTTCTTTTTATGAGTTTCTTTGAGCATCGAGTAGCGAGCATATAGTGTAGAGTATAGAGCACAAAACATCAATCACCAAACATCAAGCACCAAACATCAAGTGAACTTCTGAATCAAGCATAGATAGAGCATAAAGGATTGAGCATAAAGTAGCGAGCATATAACATAGAGCATAGAACATCGAGTATCAAGTATCAAGTAAAAACTTCTAAATCACAGTATGCAGTGATTCCTAGGTCGAATTGGTAAATTCACAATGTGTTAACACAAGCCAAAGGCCATTTTTTCATTCAATTTCAAACCATGGGCAACCCTGGGCCATTTTGCATAAGGGGCCTGATAGAGTAAAATAACATGTAGTGGAAGAAATCAGAATCAACTATAATTACACTTAATTTGAGTTTAAAACATGCATTGAAATAGTTTTCAGAAGAGGGTATTAAGGATACATTACCTTTGATGAAAACTCTTCAATTCCAGTTGAATTCCACGAATTGAACCTTCAATCTTTTAGTAGACTATGAAAAGGAGCTTCTCTACTAATCTCTAGCTCAGATTTTGTGATGGAAATATTGAATTGAGAGTAATGGAATTAGGGAAGAAGAAGGTTTTTGAGGTTAAGCTTCAACTTGAAGTTTCAGCATCCATGTTTGATTTCTCAACCCAAAAACTTCAATTTATAATCTCTTTCGCCATGCAATCAAATTGCATCAATGAAAGCCAACTTCTTCTTCATAATTATGAGTGGAATTGGAGTGGATTAGTGAGTAAGGTGCTACCTATAGTGGGTTTTCCAACTTTTGAAATGTTCTTCTTATTTTTCAAATTCCATTTGAAAATTGATTTCAAAACTAATTTTTATTATTAATAAATATATAAGTTGATAATTTATTAATTTCATAAAAATAATTCAGTTAATTAATTTTTAAATAAAATTAATAAATATTAATTAATTAAACTATTTAATTAATTTTATTAATTTAATATCAAATATTAAATTAATTAAACGCTAATCTCACTACAATGAACTTTAATTTATGTAACTAATATTTAAATCACATTTAAATATTAATCGACTCTCTAATTTCGTTAATTATATCGAATATAATTAACCAAAAACTGAACCGAATTTGAACACGTCAAATTCAACAAATTCAAAACACCAATTTTGATTTGACATTTCAAATCTGCTCAATTCACTAATCAAAGATTTAATTTACGAGCTAGCAGAGGAACCTTATGGACCTACAAATCATGAGCTCCAACAATTTGAGATTAATTGGCTAAACTCTTTAGACCAAATTAATCAATATTCGTTAACTACTGAGACATACCACTACACCTTGATAGTTGCACCTCCTCATTGTAGATATATTATTGTCCACTATAACCATAATTAGTAAGCCGATCTTTTATAGGTCGTTCGTATTTACAGCTAGGTCAAAATTACTGTTTTATCCCTGTAAATAAATCTTGCTCCTTAAACTCCCACTGATCTTCCACTGAATAATTGGTTTATGGTCTAATTTATAAACCATGACCCTCTCAACCGTGAGAGGGCGTGGCCCCATTGTTTAAGACCAGGAATCAACACTTAAGAAAACAACCTATCTGTTAACCCTAAATCTGGTAGAAATGAATTCCATATTGCAGAACTATATCCCTAACTATTTATCCGATATCCCCAAAATGGGAGCCTTATTAAGCAGTATTATTGAACTACTCTCACCTATGCAGATTAAAGGATAATCTCGAATAAACAAGAGTTCACAGTTAGCTCAGGATTAAGATCGAGTTACCCTAGGTCATTGAATTTTAAATAGTCAGTTTTAGCAGTAAACGGTTGTTCTAAAGAAAAGTGACTATTTCGATGTCCGGTCTTATGCAAACTCATTGTATAGGATGTCCCTCACTCACATGTCTCCACATGAATGATTTTGGGATCACATTCTTTATATCAATATATGCATCCAATAGTGTTACCAGGATGAGGTACCCAATCTCACCTATATACTTACAAACCATTTTGGTTATATATTAAAAACACGATCCTCTATTATGTCGCCACATAAAGTTAAGGTATTCATATTATAACCATAGATTCATTTATAGGATTTTTATAAAAGAATGCAATATCAATAACAATTTATTGAAAAAATACTCAAAAATACTTTTATTGATAAATAGAATATGTTAACAATATTTACGAACTACGAGTTTACTACATTCCCGACAATCTCTCACTTGGATTAATACTCCAGTGAGATGCAAATATACAAATATATAATGTTTACAATGTTGAGAAAAATAGAGAGAAAATACAATAAACTAGGGCATCAATATACCCTTGACATTCTTTTACTTGCCCTAGATTATGGTGCTCATAGTCCTAGTTTGACCAAGTAGCCTTCGAACACTTTAACCGAGAGAGCCTTCGTAAACAAATCAACAAGGTTATCTTTTGAGGCTATCTTCGTGACTATCACGTCTCCTCGGTGTACTACCCCGATGAGATGTACTTTCTTTCGATGTGTTTTCCACATTTGTGACTTCTTGGTTCCTTGGAATTGGCAACTACACCGCTGTTGTCACAATACAGGGTAATGGACATTTGTATATTTGGAACCGCTTCCAAATCTGAAAGGAACTTGTGTAGCCATACTGCTTCTTTAGATGTTTCGCATGTAACTACATATTTTGCTTCCATTTTGGAGTCAACAATACAACTCTGTTTAATGCTTCTCCACACTATAACTCCTTCGTAAGAGTGAAAACTGATTCTGAAGTAGATTTCCTAGTATCTACAATAGTGAAAATTAGAATTAGTGTACCCTATAAGGATCAAATCCTTAGGCCCATACACAAGCATATAGTCCCTCATTCTCTGATGATACTTAAGATGTTTTTTACAGCAGTCCAATGACTGTGTCCAGTGTTAGATTGGAACCTGCTGACAATTCCTACTGTAAAGCATATGTTAGGACGTGTACATAACATAATGTACATCAGACTCCCAACTGCTGAATCATATGGAATTCTTTTCATTTCCTCAACTTCTTGAAAAATGAATTCCATATTTAAAATATAACATACCCTTTTTGAGATTTTGCATATTATACCTTGATAACATTTTGTCAATATAAGATGTTTGAGATAGGGCTAGCGTTTGGTTCTTGTGATTTTGAACTATTTGAATCCCAATAATGTACTGTGCATCTCCCAAATCTTTAATTTGAAATTGTGATGATAACCATCTCTTTTTGACAACAAGAAAACTTGTCTCATTCCTAATGAGCAAGATATCATTAACATAAAAGACCCGGAAAGCTACAGTTTTGTTGACTATTTTCTTGTATATACAAGGCTCGTCAACATTCTTCGTCAACATTCTATTCAAAGCCATAAGACTTTATCGCATTGTCAAATCTTATATTCTAGGATCTAGAAGCTTGTTTTGACCCATAAATGGATATTTTAAGCTTACAAACTTTTTGTTTTTTACCCTGTTCAATGAACACTTCGGTTGAGACATGTAAACACTTTCATCAAGATAGCCATTCAAGAAGGCTGTTTTGATATCCATTTGCCATATTTCATAGTCATAATATGTGGCAATGGATAAAAGTATTCATATTGATTTAATCATGGCAACAGAAGAGAATGTTTCTTCATAGTCCACCCTCTCTCTTTGGATAAAATCTTTTGCCATGAGTCTGGCTTTATAGGTTTGCACCTTGCCAGTTTGGTCTTGCTTTCTCTTGTAGATCCATTTACAACCTATATAACCCCACGTGGTTGATCTACAAGTTCCCAGATAGAATTGAAGTACATTAACTCCATTTTCACGTCTATGGCTTTTATCCATTGTCCCCTATCAACATCATCCATTGCTTGTTTCAAGGTCAAGGGATCCTCTAGGCCATCATAAGGTATGATGTCCTGAGTTTTTGTTAAACCCATGTGATGTTCAGGCTGACGAACAACATTCCCATTACGTCGAGGCATTCTCAACGCTTGAGAAGGATGTGATGGGACAACAACTGTTTTAATGAACCACCTTGATCAATAACTTTTATTGATTTGTCTGTAGTATCTTTGGTCATTTCATTCATTACTAATTTACTGCGAGGTTGATGATTTCTAATATGGTCTTCTTCCGAGAATGTAATATTTGTCGATACAAATACTTTATCTTCTTGGGGATCATAAAACAATCCACTTTTTGTTTCCTTAGTGTATCTTACAAATAAGCATACTTTTAAACGTCGTTCCAATTCCCTAGGGTTTTGCACCAACATGTGTGCCGGACATCCCCAAATTCGAAAGTGACTTAAACTAATTTTACGTCATCTCCATAATTCATACGGTATTTCTGAAACATTTTTTGAGGGAACCATATTCATAATATATACTGCAGTTTGTACTGCATACCCCCAAAAGGATTGAGGTAACTGAGTATAACTCATCTTCGAACGAACTATGTCTAACAAGGTTCAATTTCTCCTTTCTGCAACACCATTTTGCTATGGTGTTCTAGGTGTTGTGAGTTGGGATTTAATTCCACGATCTAGTAAATAATTCTGGAATTGTAAATCCATATACTCACCACCTCGATTTGATTGAAGTGTTTTAATTTCTTTTCCTAATAAGTTTTCAACTTCTGTCTTAAATTCTCTGAACTTTTCGAGAGTTTCAGACTTGTGACTTATTAAGTAAATATAGCTATATCTTCAATAGTCATCAACAAAATTGACAAAATATTCATATCCTCCTCGAGCTTTGACATTCATCGGACCACAAAGGTCTGTATATATAAGTTCTAGGGATTCTTTAGCACGAAGACCTTTTCCAGTAAAAGATCTTTTAATCATTTTTCCTTCGAGACATGATTCACACGACAGTAAAGAATTGTCTTCTAACTTATTTAGATGACCATTTTTTTTATCAATCTCTCAATCCTACTGAGATTTATGTGACCAAATCTAAGGTGCTAAATATAGGCGTTAGGAGAAATTTTTCGTCTTTTATTTTAAGTTTCTGTCGTTTTAAACATTTCTATGTTTAAAATGACTTTTTCTTCAGTTGCTTTTAATACATACAAGCTATTTTCAAGTCTAGCAGAACAAATATGAACACCTCTTGAAAAAACAAACACTTCATTAATTTCAAAAGATACTTTATACATATTTTCTAACAAACAAGATATGAAGATCAAGTTTCTTTTCATTTTGGGTACATAATATACATTCTTTAACAAAATGAAAGATTCTCCAAACTATATCTTGATGTTTCCTACTACTTCAACTGAAATGACTTCTCCTGTTCCAACCTTGAAAGTCATTTCGTGTTCTGAGAGTTGAGTCCAAGAACTAGTTTTCTGGAGAAAAGTGCAAACGTGGTTAGCAATGACTGAATCTAATATCCAGGTTAATTGAGAACTTCCACTAAGTATGTTTCAATTACAAGTAAATTTGATTTACCTTGTTTCTCATTTTCTACTCTATTTTCAACTAGATATTTTGGGCAATTGCGTTTCCAATACCCGTCTTCTTCATAATGAAAACATTTTCCTTTATGAGCCTTCATTTTTTTAGTAGCAAGTTTCTTCTTCCATTTTCCCTTATTCTTCATTTGGATACTTTTATCTTTAGAAGAGGAAGGGGCAGACTTTTGTTTGAAGGCTTCTTTCCCGAAGATGATCCCTTCAGAAAATTTTTCTGTGAAACAACATTTGCTTCACTTTCTTTTAATTTCATCTTTTATTGGTAAGTTTGGAGTTCATTCAATAGAGTAGTCAGGTTGTAATTAATCTTATTCATCACAACATTAGTTTGAAAGATCAAGAAGCTCTTTGGAAGAGATTCCAAGTTCATACTAACTTGACTAGTCTCATCTATGATAGCGTCGTGAGCTTCTGCAATGAGTTATAAACATATTTTATAGCCTCATCTCATACTGAAGATGACGGTTGTGAAGGAAATCAAATATGAGTATTTCCATGAGCAGTGGAAGGATCGTTCCAAATTCCATTTGAATTGAACATAAGAAATTACAATACAAGAACGGAAACTAACAGGTCATGCACAAAACAAAATTACAGCATGCCGAACGATAGAATCAAGGGATAGAGTATGCGTACCTTTGAAGAACCATTCTTCAAACTCCCTCAATAAATCTACAAGCGTCCACATCAACACAGCCCTCAAATGCAATGATCGATGCACAACACGAACACAACAAACACAACGATCACGAACCCAATGAATGGCCTTCAAGAACCAATCGAGTCACTCGATTCACGAAGTGAGTGTGGAAACCACCATAATGGTTACCTTGGTATTCTTGGTATGAGAATCCAGGAGTTGTGGGCTCTGTATGATCTTGGCTTGAGGAAGAGATTGGAGGACAACGATCGTGTAGACGATCGAGCAAGTGGGAGATAGGAAGCTGTCTATCGTATAGACGATGTGCCCGATCGTGTAGTAAATGGTAGCCTATCATATAGACTTAGGCACGTGATCATTTAGCTACGTTCTACAATGAACTATTGTATAGTCAATGCTCTACGATCGTTTAGTCTCTGCACATTATCGCTTAGTGAAACACTTTCACTTGATAACTTGTCCGTGAGAAACTTTCCGATGAAGTAACTTCTAATTTTAGGAAAACATTTTTCCTTTTATCTCACGGTTACCATAAAACCACCAATAACTACCCACTCAATCGGTTATTAGAGAAAAAGAATTTAATTATCATATAATTAATATATTATAAATAAATATGATAACCAACTTACCATATTATATTTATAACCTATAGTTTTAATATTTCATCTCATGAAATATACAAACCATAGTTCTTTTTCTATTTTATAGTACTTAATGTAAATCATATTTACAATAATTCTCCACTTGATGTATCTCATACATCACACCAATTATATCATATATAATTGATTTTCTTCTTGTTAATTTGAACACTTCAAACTAACTCCAAGAACTAATTCTCAACTTGAATCCATTGAGCTACCAAGGGGACCTTATGAACTTGTAGCTTGAAGCTCCAATGGTATGTGAATAATAGACTAAACTCTTTAGTCACAGGGTCCACCATCCGTTAATTGTCGGGCACTCCACTAAAGATAGACAGCTGCACTCTTCGCACTACAGATATATTTCTATGTCCATATTAACCAATCAATAGCGCAATAACTCTTTACAGATCGCTCGTATATACAGCTGGACCAATTTACCTTTTTGCCCCTATAGTTACATCTAACTCCTTAAGTACCATTGATTCCTCTAATGAACATAAGTCATAGTCCTGCTATGACTGAGTCCTCTCTTATGTGACCACTATGTTCAAGACCCGAAATTAGCTCTTAAGGGAGAAATCTATCTACTTACCCCTGCTTCGGGGAAGGAGTGAATTCTGTCTTATGTAATTGAGTTCCCAGCTCCTCAATCAGATAAATCCCCAAAAAAGGTAGGCTTGTTGAGTTGGCAATCTGGCCACTCTCACCCATACTAATCGAAGGACCATCCTCAAATGTAGGAGTTCTCAAAACACTGAGGATTAAGGTCATGTCACCTAGGTCATTATAGTGAGATGTACGTCTCAAGTATCAACGATGTTATATAAAGAGACTAATCATCTCGTGGTCCAGTTTTATACAAAATCTTTGTATAGGATACCCCCGCTCGCATGTCTCCACATGAATGATCAAGATCATACCATCTGTAGTAGTTCACAACACTTGTAAACCTCTACAAAGCGGGCCGTATCCGTAGTGTCACTAGGATAAGGTATCTCTCCTTAATCCTTATACTACAAACCTTTTAGGTTATTACTTAAGGCATGATTCACTTGTATATCTCATATACATGCTTAAGTTTACATTTAATATCCACAGATCTTTGTTTATTGAGTATGAGTAAATGCAAATAAAATAACTCTTATTTTATTGATAACAATGTGTACAAAGTTTACAAACTACGAGACTCTGGGAGAATTAGAACACCAATCCCAACAGGTTTCCTGAAAATCTCTTGCAACGATGTCATGATTTCATGAGCAGTAGGCAGGGCTTCATGAACTGTTAGAATCAAGAATCGTCGAGTTTAACATTGCTGTGATTTCATGAGCAGTGGGTAGGGCTTCATGAAATGTCATGATTTCATGAGTAGTGGGCAAGAGCTGCCCACTAACAGTCTCCATTGAATTTGTCGAAATCAAGAAGTTGTATAATCGAGTTCAACATTGCTGAATTTTTTTAAAAAAAATCTATTAAACTTTAGTGAGTTAGAATAGATGCTACCGAGGGATAGTCAAATACTCTTTCACTGAAGTAAGACAATCTTGACCAAATACTATATCCAGAATAACTCTTATTCCTATAGTAGTTTTTTTTACCATTTTCGGTCAAAAACTAACATTTAGTAACTCTTGTAAGTGTGACCTACCATTTTTCAGATTTTATAGAACGGTATGAATATGCCCCCGAATTGGAAGACAATGTTCAAGATGGAACTATAAAACCCTTTCATTTTGAAGCTTGAGTTGTTTCGAATTCTATGTTACAACACTCCGAAGGGATCGTTGTGGTTAACGATTAGCTAGTGCCACCTAAAAACCGATAGCAGGTGCAACATAAGAATCTCACGGTTCAAAGTAATGGAAGAGACCATAGGATATGTTGACACATTTCCTTCACTCACTTACTATGAACTACTTCCCTCATTCACCTTGATATTGACCCATGCAAGCACTTTCCAAATGGAGCAGTCGCGGTAAAAGCGACACGAAGCCGAGCATGGATCTCATGGTGTGAGCTCTTGGGGACGTGAGAGCTAAAATCGATATATCGTATATATTGTTAATCTCCCACTAAAGGGTTCCAAATGTTTGTGTATTTTTTTACTTAGGTATATTCTGGCTAATTTTAAATTACCTAAGTCTATATGATTTATCCAAGTATAACGTTTATATTTGGATTTAAACCTACGATGTCTAGGTATTAAACCAATTTTAAATCTCACACCACTCATGCAAGCTCATAAATCGATTAACAATGCTAACATTTCGGTCATAATCCCAAGGTAGGAGGTGTTACGTAAACCGTCAACTTAAATACCTCCAGCCTTAGATAGGATTATGAACTCATTGAGTTTGTAACCATATTTTATAAGATAATGACCTATTTTAAATATTAAAACAATTTGTTAACCTAAATGAGTATGCTGATAATATTTTGTTATGGATTTTAATGTCTAATATGATTTTATAACAATTATAAATAATAAACATGTTATCCATCCATAATATACATCAAAAGCATTCAAAATTAACATAATACTTATATTAATTTTAAGAAACCCTTAAACATTTATACTATATATTATAACTAACTTATAACATAATATTATGCATGCAACATGCTTTTCTATGGTGGGATTTTAAATCTAAATGGCATACTATATGCATAAACATTTTTAATTCAAATATGATATACATCACATGCATAAAATAATTAAACAACACCAATATGGTTCAACTTTGGCATCCAAAACAAGCAAAACAATTAAATTATTACAAAAGAAAACTAAAAACAACTTCAAAAGTGATCTGGACCACTCGACCCGACCTGAACCGCCCAAACCGCCCTCCAAACCTTCAAAAGGTACTGAACCGGTCCAAAGATGGTTGAATCAGACCGAAATAGTTGGAAAAACCAGTCGAACCAGACCTCCTGCGCCAACGGGCTCCAACGCGTGCTTTGCTGGGCTAGGATGAGCAGTGTTGCAATGCTCATCCCAATGTTGCGACTCCACGGGCTCAAACAAGAGTAGCGTTGCAACGCTCTGAAGACAGCATTACAACATTGCCTAGACAGAAGTTGTTCTTCAGCTTTCTGCTATGGAGCTTGCCTTCTTCAAACTTCAGTTACAACTTAATTTAGACTCTATTGACTCTAATAAAATTATAGACTCTCAAGCACGCATATAAGCTCATCAATCAAGAGCCAATTACAAATTAAACTTCATAATTAAAGAGAATTTCAATGCCAAAGCTGAATTTTAACCACATCAGTCATAGAAATATGCAACCTTAGAAATTCACTCACAAAACTGAAATTAACGATAATTGAGTGCTTAAATCATGCTCTGATACCAATTGATAGAGTAAACTAACATGCAACAGAAGAAATCAAAATCAATATGCACTCTAATTATACTTAATTTGAGTTTAAAACATGCATTGAAACAGTTTTAGGAAAAAGGTTTTAAGAATACATTACCTTTGATGAAAACTCTTTAATTCCAGTTACATTCCATGAATTGAACTTTCAATCTTTCAGTAGACCACCAACTGGAGCTTCTCTACTAATCTCTAGCTTAGACTGTGTGGTGGAAATACTGAATTGAGAGTAATGGAATTAGGGAAGAAGAAGATTTTTGGGGTTAAACTTCAGCTTGAAGTTTCAACATCCATGGTTGATTTCTCAGCCCAAAAACTTCAATTTACAATGTCTTTCACCATGCAATCAGATTGTATCCATGAAAGCCAGCTCCTTCTTCATAATTATGAGTGGAATTGGAGTGGATTAGTGAGTAAGGTACTACCTATAGCAGGTTTTTCTAACTTTTGAAAATTTCTTTTTATTTTTGAAATTCCTTTTGAAAATTGATTTCAAAACTAATTTTTATTATTAATTGATAACTGGCAGAAATGCCAATTATTATAAGCCTTTTATTTAGAATCATGAGGGCTAATGAGTAGAAAACGTGGTGATAATACTTAGAATTTGCGAAAAATTGAGTTTTGCGTCAATTAGCACCTAAATCCTCATTAACCCCAATATTATGCGTTACTCTATGCCAAAGTGTCTATTTTTGTAGCTATCGCAGGAATTAAATGCATGCGTTTGAAATAAGCTATAGCAGACAAACGCATGTGTTGAAGCTAGATGATCGCAAAGACAAACGCATGAGCTAAGCAATCGCAGATGGTAATCACATGCATACAACGCATGGAAGTTGCAGTAATCACATGCGTCCAATGCATGGGAATTGCGGTGACCAAATGGAGATTGCGGCCACGGAGTGATAGCCATAATAGAAAATCACAAGATGGGTAGAACGCAATGATAACTTCAGCTAAATTAAGCTCAGACTCATACCTTGGGAGTATCAACAAGATAAGGCGATGTGACAATGCCCATACCGCGACAAAAGCAGCAATGAGCCATACCGTCATCATTATAGCTGTCGGCATCCAAACTCTATAAATAGCCCTTGGGACTTTCATTTTAAGACATCCGAATTTCTGCCTCAAGGCAGAAGTTTGGGATCACAGATGAGAGCTTGAAAGAGATTTTCAGTGAGAATTCTTCATCTCCACAACCCAGATCGAGTGACGATCAGAGCATTCACCGGAGATAGAGCTCGAGAGAGACATCTCTACCATTCAACCATGGCACCACCGACAGCCTTGACGCAGAGTCCTTCATTTTCCTTCTAATCTCTTTGTTGTATTACATTTTAGCTTAAGTTATTAAGATATTTTGTGATCAATGAAAATCTTAACTCCTTCATTGCCGTCTTCTTCATCATCTTCATCTCTATCATAGTTTTATCTTTAGCATTTATTTATCAAAGACAATTGCATGCTTAATCGTGTAGCCTAAAGATAGGACGCATGAAGTAACCCACCGAAAGGTGTGCGTTGTGCAAGTATAGTGAGTTAGTCTTCTTTGCTTGGTGAAAGGCTGTAGCAATGCTTGTCTATGGGATATTGCATTACTTGTCTATAAGTTAAATAGCCGCGTCTAACTGCCTGAGAAGGTAAGAGATGGAACGTACTAAGCAAAGTTCACATTGTTCTTAGAGATAGGCACAATCTTATGCTCGACGCAACCATGCACTATAGAGATATAGTCATGCGGCTGACCACCAAGAGGTGTGCGACGCGTTAGTGTAATGAGTTGGGATTACTCGGGCGATTCAAGATAATAAACATTACTATGCGTTAATGGTTGTCATGTTTCTACTTATTCTCATCACAAATCTTCTATTGCTCGATCTGTTTAGTTAGGAGTAGGAATAGTCTGTACATCTATTAAACTTCTTTTTATTTTTCTTTTCATCACCTCAAACACATTGCTTCACAAGAATTATTGAGTGACAAGTCCCTGTGTTTGACCTCGGATTACCCGAGAAACTTACGTTTGCGTTATACTTGGCGCGAGCGTAAGAAAACTTGTGATAGGAACACGTGGTTATTGCATATTAGTTTAACGCATCTTCATTCCGACTCATGGGTGCAAACGCATAAACCATGTCTAACGCATGAATTCATGTACAACCCATCCGTCCATAATAAATGAAATAAAAAAAGTCGTTCCCTAAAAATAATCAACAAGTTTTTGGTGTCGTTGCCGGGGACTTAGCAGCTAATGTTTTGTGAAGTTTTTGTGTTTTCGCAGGCACCCTTTCAATCTTAGGCGTATTGTAGATTGTGCGACCAAGCTGCAAACAATATTTAAAGTATAGGCGATGCGTCGAAAGTCAAATATTGACCCCGAGATAGAAAGGCTATTTGTCGCATGAGCTGGAAGCAGTCTTAGACGCATGTCAACCATCATGCGTCCAACAATTGCTGGAAGCTCTAATGATCAGGGCGACCCCCTTGGCCCAAGCCGTTGAGAACCATCTCCTACATGGGAGACTCCTTGCGGTGACAACACTCCAATTTCTCCAGGGACGTCTTCTACTCTATCTTTTACATTGCTTTCTTAGTTTAGTTTATTATTTTTATTTATTGTTATTTTGGATATGCGGCTACTTTCTTGGTTGTGGTGCACTTGCCCCTTGTAGGTGCGATAATAACTCTCCTCGGTGCGCAGTTACAACAGAAGAATCCTCTACATCCTTCAACGCATGGCTTCATTCGCATGAACTCCAATGCATTGTCGCATGCGTCCTTCTACTTAAGGTTCTTTTCTTGTTATCTTTTAGGCATTATCCTTTTGGAATTCTCCTTGTTTGACTGCGATTCTTTGCAATGCGTCTACGTCCTCTAATTAGTATCGCAAGGCACCCCTTACTTTTAATAGCCTCTTCAAATTGTGAAAGTCTATAGTTTTATTATGTGCAAACCTTTGCTCAAGCATTTGTTATCACATTTCTGTTGAGTTTGTTTTTAGCTTGCAGTGAGAATGCTGCCACTCTCTAAGTTTTGTTGGGGGGGGAGGGGGGTGGAGGGGTGGTAGTGGTCTCGGAGAATTGCGTTCATCAAATTGCGATCATTTTCATCAAAAAAAAAAAAAAAAAAAAAGAGCTTTTGAAAATAACAACTCCATTGCCAATGCAATGGGGAAACCCATGTTGACAAGAGTTGAGTTGTGAAAGGCAGTTACCCGTAGTTGGATGTCCGCATGACACTTGTGAGGGCAAGCCAAAACGAAGGTAAGTCGCCAGGATCAACGCATAAGTGCAACTTCTCTATCTGGCGCAAGCCAAATTAAGCAAGACATGAGTTGAGTTGACTATGGAATGCAACCGAAGTTGGATGCCCGTATGACACACATGGGGGTAAGCCAAAACGAAGAGTGTAACCAGGTTCAATGCAACGTTAGATTAAATAAAGCATAAGCTTGAATTGTTTTGAAATCATATAAAACAAGTGAAAATCCACTATGACAAATAAAAGACCTTCTCATAACTAAGTTATTGATTTAAGATAATATATTGGAGTAAAAAACCATGTAAGTGACTATTTTCACTAAGTAAAAGCATCAAAATATCATTCAAGAACATGTATTTCATGCCATGTAACACACCCTCAAACTTAAGCCTTTGTTTGTCCTTAAGCAAACAAAACCATATAAAAGATAGGTAATAGTAGTTTAAGCATGCTTTATCAATCGAAAAATGCGAAGATGGTAACTTTTAGGAGAGGTCTCCATTCACAACTTTGTGTTCAAACTCCCAAAAAGTCTTCACGAGAGTTTCATTTGAAATTTGCCTCAATTTGCCTCAACTATCTAACCAAACATGTCAGACTAACCTAACTACAAGTCATAGAACCTAGTGAGATCCTGTAAACCCTCGATCTCTTTTACCCAGCCATAAGAAGCAGCAAACATCGGCTTAAGGTGGTAAATCCTATTTGGATGCATACTTGAAGATTGAGAGTCAAAATGTTGGATAAGTATGCAAATTATGCTACGAGAGTAAGAGTTGAACTTTGTAAAGAATGTAGAGTTTTGGCTAAGTGCTAATGAAGGGATTCAACTCATAGCGTAGTTGAGTAAGAAAAAGTCATAGCATAGTTGGTGAGTGAAGTCATAGCATAGTTGAGAAATTTTGGTTAAGAAACCAAGCCAACACTCGATCCAAGAAGTTAAAATGGATTGTAGGCTAGATTAAAGAAGCTGAAATTTGGCTAAGTGTTCAAACTTTGCTTTGAACCTAAAGAAGTAAAGGATGAAAAATTGGCTAAGTGTTGGGGGAAAAGTGAAGGCATAGTCCAATTTAAAGGAGAGATCTGAACTAGGTGTTAATAGGAAAAGAGTAAGACTCAACCGTCAAAACATGATAGGACAAATTTAACCCATCTCACTTGAGCCTAACACATAGCATAGCAAGAAGAGTGGATTTTTGGCTAAGTGTAGAAAGTAAGAATTCAACTTGTATCATAGTGGAGTAAAACCCTAAGCGTGCCATGTTAGACGCACAGTGGAGGCATCCTAGGGTAAATTGGATAATCTTGAATGCATAGTTGGAAGATGTGGCTAAGTGTTGGACCACACATAAGAAGTATTGGGTTTTATGTCCTAAAACTCGTGGTTTGTAAACATTAAACTTATTCTAAAAATTCAATATGTTGTTATTGATTATACGAATTGCTTATTTCGTTTTTATAAATAAATTCAATAAACTAAAAGATCCGTGACTATTACATGAATACTTGAACTTTATGCAAAGACATAAAAGTGGATCATGTTCGAATAAATATTCAAAATGGTCTATAATATATGAATAAGGTTGGGTGCCTTATTCTGGTAACACTATTGAATACGGTCCACTCTGTAGTTGTTACAAGAAGTTGTAAAGTACTATAGACGAAGTGATCCTAACTCGTATATGTCATGACATGAGGAGTGGGGGCGTCCTGTGCAATGAGTTTGCATAAGATCGGACCACGAAATAATTCACTCTTACTTTATAACGCTATTTACTGTTTAAGACTGACTATTTCAAAGTGATGACCTGGGTAATTTGACCTTAATCCTAAGCTAACTATGAACTCCTATTTATTCAAGATTATCCTTAGATTTGCATAAGTGAGGATTGACTCAACAATGTTGGCTCAATAAACCTCCATTTTAGGGGTAAGAACGGGTTGATAGCTGGGGACATAAGATGCATGATGGAATTCACTCCTACCCACTTTTAGGGATAATAGAGAGGTTGTTCCCTTAAGTTTTGACTTCAGGTCTTGAACAAGAGGCCCCATCCTCTCATTGGCCCGAGAGGTTTGTTGATCGGATCACAAATCAATTGTTCATTAGAGGATCAATGGATCTTAAGGAACAAGAGATAATCTCGGGGGTAAAACAACCATTTAACCCATCCGTTATTACAAACAACCAATGAAGGGTTAACTTACTAATCATGGTTATATCGAGTGGACATAATATATCTACAGTGAGGGGAGTGCAATTTTGGGCTTTAGTGGAGTGACCTAGTAGTTAACGAATGAGGGTTAATTTGATGTAAAGAGTTTAGCCAATTAATATCGAATCATTGGAGCCCATAATTTGTAGGTCCACGAGGTCCCCCTACTAGCTCACAAATGGATTAGCCTTAGAGTAGCATGATAAGTTGATTTGAAACGTTTAAATTAGAATTAAGGAAATTAGTAATTATATCAATTAAACGAAATTGGAAAATAAATTAATATTTAAATATGAATTAAATATTAAATTCATGAATAGGGATTCATGATGGTGGTATTAATTTTAAATTAATTGAATTATTTAATTAATTATTAATTATTAATTTTATTAGATAAATTCATTATTGAATTAATTTTATAAAATTAATAAAATTTCATTTTTGAAAACAAAATTAATTTTGGAAATTGATTTTGAAAATAAAAATTGAATTAAAATGAAAATAAAATCAAAAAATTGAAAAAATCCGAAAAGTTGGATTTTTCCACTAATTTTCCAAGGAGCTCACTCATATTTCCACCATTCTTCAGCTCAATCTTCAAGCAGGAGGTGCAATCCATATAGCAACTGTTCTTGCATGATGATCTTGCTATATATCCAGAAGAATTTGAGTGGAATTTGGCATGCAAAAGGGTTTATTTTGGCTGAAAATCACTCTTAAAGAAGGATTCTTCAGGTTGCTGTAAACCAGTGTTGTTTTCCTCCAAATTCCCTTAATCCAAGTTTATTTCAAGTCTCATAACTCAATCCAAGGTACCAAGAGGATAGTAGAGAAGGCCTTGAGGTGGTTCATAAGCTGAATTGAAGAGGAATAGTAGTTAGAATTCGAGTTTCAAGTGTTTCTTCAAAGGTTTGTCATGAAACCCTCTTCAAAGTTTATGGAACATGCTTAATTCAAAGCCAAAATTAATGAATTAGAATGCTTAATGATCTATTTTAATTCCGTTGCATATTTTCTAACTCTAACATGAAGGTTCGAGATGAGTGAAACCCTAAAAACACAATGTGGACACATAGAAGGCTTAGGGAATGAGTAAGAACTATGCTATAAGCTCAAGTGAAGAAACTATGCGGTGAGAAGGAGACAAAAATCAAGGAAAAGAAAATTTGGGGAAGGTCGGACGCATGGATTGGGAACCATATGTCCAACATACCCTAAGTGTAGGAACAAGTGGCAGCATGGAAGGAACCATGCATCCAGATGAGAAACCATGTGTTGGGATTGAGATTTCTTAGGAAACAAGGTCAAGTGGATAACAATGTGAAGCACATGGCTTAACCAAATGAAATATTGACTAAGTCCTAGTAGGAGGTGGATGCCTAAGGGATAAAGAAGAGCATGCAAAGTGTTGGACTGCCACCTTAAAGGAGGCCATGTGTTGGCTATTGCATGGTGGTAACGCTTAGAATTTTCATGCAAGTGGGAGGTGTCATGTTGTAGGAACTTGAGGGGATGATGAGGATGGCTTGGAATTACCTATAAATACCCTAAGAGAGTCTCATTTCACCTCGCAACTCGAACTTCTCTTAAACGAGACTCGAGAGAGAGGTAAGAAAGAAGACTTGGAGTGTTGAAAGGCTAATCATGCATTGAAGTAAACCAACCAGACGTTGAGAACATTGTTTAGGCATTAAGAATAGTTGACTGGGCATCCCACTGGTGCTGTGGAAGATCAACCCTGCGGCCACAGTTGTCCTAAGTTGCTTCGAGGCCTCGCTTCACATCTGTTGGAGTTGATAAGCTAAGTTTAGGGCCACAGAAGTATTCTATGGTTATTCTAGCCCTAAACATGAGATTCTAAGTTAACTTTAAGCCAATATAGGCCCGGGAACCAAAAAGAAACCAGGAAGTCAGAAGTCCTAGAAAGAGAGGAATTCTCACCGGTAAACTATGAGTGATATTTCCTTTAGACTTTGTTGTGAAATTCCATATATATATATATGGGTTACTCGTATGGGGTAAGGTTATTCCACACATGAGGGTCAGAGGATCGGTGGATCCAGGATCTGAGCCTGTGGCGGAACTTCGCATAAGATAGTCAGAAGATACATGGATTTAGAATCTAAGTCTGTGGTGAAACTTTCATAGGATGGTCAGGAGGCCATAGGACCTGTTCCTGAGCCTGTGGATGGAACCTCTCTTAGGATGGTCAAGAGGCTGTAGGACCTAGTTCATGAGCTAGTGGAATTATCCCATTTTTTCCACTTACTAAAACACCTCAAATTCCACTTAATGCATGCAAAATTAAGTGTCAACTTGAGATTAAGTATCTTTGCATGTAATTACACTATAAATAAAATAAAATTAGTGGAGGAAAAATTTCATGCAAATTTTTTTTTTGAATTTTTTTTATTTCAATTCTCACACCAAAATCTCTTCAATCCCAAAATTCCCTTCAATTTCTTCACAATTTGGATCCCACAATCCGTTCCAAGGTTGGAGAATAGTGGAAAAAAACTCTTATGGTTGTCTACAAACTGTTCGTGATTAGAAAACAAAGAGGGATTGCATCATATTTGGAGTTCTACGAAGGTTGTACATTCTAACCCTAATTTGCTATGTATGACCTTGCATGCTTATTTACTAAAATTAATATACTTAGAGTGCTTAAGATCCAAATCTCTTCCGCATGTTGAATGCCAACTCTAATACTTGGTATCAGATCATGTTTTAAGCACTCAATTTACGTTATTTTTAGCTTGGTGGGTGTTTTTCATAAGTTGTATGAAATGGGCGCTAATATGGATATATTATAGTTTTGGCATTATATTTCTCTTCAATTATGTTATAGTTGTTGTAATTGGCTCCTTATTTATGGGCTGTAATGTGTGATTAAGAGTCTTTAAATTTATTGGAGTCATTAGAGTTGAAATTAAGATGTAATTGAAAAAGAAACATTGCAACGTTGTTCTTAAGCCGGTCCAGATGAGGCATGTGTGGTTTGTGACAGTTCGGGCTATTCGCGGTTTAGCTAGTTCAAGCCTATTTGAACCAATTTAGCCGTTTGGATGCCTTGGAGGTTCAGTTCAAGGGATTTGGAGCCGATTTGGGTCAGTTTGTGCGGTTCAAGAGCCTGTTTTTAATTGTTATTGTAATAATTTAGGTTATTTACTTGCTTAGGATGCCAAAACTGGTCCATATCAGTGTATGTTTAATTATTTATACATTGTGGAAAATTAAATCTTGTATGTGCATAATGTATGCCATGTAGATTTAGAATCCCACTGTAGGAAGCATGTAGCATTCATTGAAAGTCTATTATAATTAGTTATAAGATATAGTATGCATGTACTAGGATTTCATGTTCAACATAATTTGGTTATATTAAATTACGGAATGTTGGATGAATGTTATAGATTGCAAACATGTCTATCTTTTATAAAATGTTATAAACAGAATTAGACATTTAAAATCTATAACAAAGATAAAACGCATGCTCACCTAGGGTTAACAAATAACAACTTGTTTTAAATAGTTAAAATAGGTCGTTATCTTATAAAACTTATGCTAACTCATTTGGGCTAAATCCTATCTAAGGCTAGAGGTGCTTAAGTTGACGGTTTACAGAACACCTATTACCTGGGGATTTTAGCCTGTTTTTGAGTGTTGTTAACCCGATTTTATGAGCATGCATGAGCAATGTGAGGTAATAAATTGGTTTATCATTTAGACATTGTACGTTAAATCCAAATATAAACTTTATACTTGGATAAATACCTATACTTAAGTTGTTTTTAGCCATAATATTCCTAAGTAAATATATACCAAAACAAGTAGAACACGTTAGTAAGAGATTAATAATATATATGATATATTATTTTTAGCTCTCACGTCTCTAAGAGTTCACACCATGAGATCTATGCTCAGCTTCATGTCGTTTTTATTATGACTACTCCATTCGAAAACTGTTTGCATGGGGCAATAACAAGGTGAATAGGGGAAGTAGTTCATAGTAAGTGGGTGAAGGAAATGTGTCAACATATCCTGTGGTCTTTTTAGGTTGTAACGTGAGATTCCTATGTTCCACCTGCGTGTCGTTTTTAGGCGACCACCCATTAGGAGGGTTGTAACATAGGGATCAGAACACTGCACTTCAGAAATGAGTAGGCTTCTTAGTTCTATCTTCAGCATTGTCTTCCAATTTGGGAGTTTCTTGATACCGTTCTCTGAAATCTGAAAATGGAGGGTCACACTTACAAGAGTTACTAAGTGTTAGCAAGCTCTTGACAAAAAGCGATAGCTAAATGATTATAGGAATAAAGAGTTATTCTGGCATTAGTATTTAGTCAAGAATGTCTTGCTTCAGTGAAGGAATATTTGATTACCCCTTGGTAGCATCTATTATGACTCATTAAAGTATCGTTGCAATTAATAATGAGATATGGGTACATTATTATTTTTTCTAAAATTAAATTGACTTTAAAAGCAGTTTACTAATAGATTTTGTTTATATTTTCAGCATGTTGAACTCTGTCATTCAACTATTAGCTTCCGATAAGTTTAACTGCGATAGTTATTCAACTGGAAATCAAATATCAATACGATATTAGTAATAGATGACTTGAGGTTTGTTTTAATGGAGAAATGTCCTCCAGTTCCCAGCTCGATTGCAAACCAAAACGTTTGGGATACATATGATAAATGGGTTAGGGCAAATAAGAAAGCCTGACCCTATATCTTAGCAAGCATATAAGATGTTTTGACCAAGAAGCACGAGAGCATGGTCACCCTAAAGCGATCATGGATTCCTTGCAAGCGATCTTTGGATAACCGTCCACATCCATTCGACATGATGCTCTCAAATATGTTTACAACTCCCATATGAAGGAGGGGACCTTTGTTAGAGAATATGTCATGGACATGATGGTCCACTTTAATATTGCGGAGGCAAACGGGGCTGTCATCGATGAGAAAAGCCAGGTCAGTTTCATCATGGAATCTCTTTCGAAGAGTTTCCTGCAATTTCAAACAAATGCAATGATGAACAAAATAAAATATAATCTGACTACTATTCTAAATGAGCTTTAAACTTATCAGTCTTTAATGAAAGATAAGGGACAGGAAGGGGAAGCAAATGTTGTAACACCTAGTAAATTCCAGAAAGGATCATCCTCTGGGACTAGATCCTCTGGTACAGTTTGGACCTTTAACTTCTAAGGATAAGAATATCCAAATGAAGAAGAAGAGAAAAGGGAAATAGAAAGCTCATGCAAAGAAAAGTAATGCTAAGTTTGCTAAAGGTAAATGTTATCATTACAACAAAGATAGGCACTAGAAAAAGAATTGTCTTGAATATCTTGCTGAGAAAAAAGATTAGAAGGAAAAACAAGGTAAATATGATTTACTTGTTGTTGAAACATATTTAGTGGAGAATTCTCATTTGACCTGGATATTAGATTCGGGCATCGCTAACCATATTTGTTCTTTTATTCAGGAAATTAGTTCCTGGAAACAACTTGCAGAAGGCGAGATGAATTTCAAGGTGGGAACAGGAGAGGTCCTCTCAGCCCATGCAGTGGGAGATTTGAAGTTATTTTTTTAAAGATGTTTACATTTTGTTAGAAAATTTTTATTATGTACTTGACATGAGAAGAAACTTAATATCAATCTCTTATTTTTTAGAACATATGTACAAAGTTACTTTTGAAATCAATGAAGTGTTCATTAGTTCAAGAGGTGTTCGATTATGTTATGCTAAACATGAAAATAACTTGTATGTGTTAAAACCAACTGAGCAAAGCTATTTTAAATATTAGAGATGTTTAGAACAGTTGAAACTCAAAATAAAAAATGAAAAATCTCTTTTAATACCTATCTTTGGCACTTAAAACTTGGACACATAAATCTTAATAGGATTGGAAGATTGGTTAAGAGTGGATTCCTAAATTAGTTAGAAGACAACTCTTTATCTCCGTTGAGTCATGTCTTGAAGGTAAAATGACCAAAAGATCTTTTACGAGAAAAGTTCTATGATGATGAAAATTTGGAAGCGCAATATTTGTGATGCATGTCTTAGGTCATGCGTTTGTTCTCATGCGTCGGTGGTTATGCGTTGGAATGGAAAGTATGCGTTAACCTCTTGTGCAATGACCATACGTTCCTATCACAAGTTTTCTTGTGCTCTCACTAAGTATAACGAGATCGCAAGTTTCTTGGATGATCCGAGGTCAAACTTAGGGAGTTGTAGTAAATGTTATGCGGTAATGTGTTTGTGACGAAGAATAAAAGAATGTTGAGGGTTATAAGCTATGCACTACTTCTACTCCTAACTATCAGATTACACAGTGGAAGTATGACCGAGAGGTAGAGACACGACAACTGTTAATGCGTAGTAAAATGCATGGAAAAATAGATAAAATGGCGAGGATGTCTTCACTGCAACACTAAGCTTGACCGCAAGGGTAACCCCAGCCAACGCAAGCTATGCAATCATGCTATACACATTTGACAGAGACGCATGCGATGTATAAGCGATAGTGTCATGAGGCCTTATTTCTAAGTCTCTATTCTCACTCACGTGCTCTCACACATAAGCAAGATGATTGCATACCACCATGTCTTACTTAAAGGGTGCATACGCTGTGTAGTAGCAAACAGAGCTTATTCCTAAGTTCCCCATTCTTTCTTATACGATCCAATCTGCTCTCTCGAGTCTAGATTTGGTTTCTAGGCTACTCTCCTAAGTATGCCTAAATGATGAATGATGCACTCATAAGACAAGGTAATCACATAAACATGGTTTATATAAGATTATTCTTATCTCTAGTGAACACTTGCTTACATTGCTTAATGCGATCAACTACTTACCCTCTCGGGTAGTTGGTTGCTGCCGATTCTACTTATAGATAAGCATTGCATCCGCTTATAGACAAGCATTGCTACAGCTTCACATTAAACAAATAAGGTTTTCTCACAACACTCGCGCAACGCATACCTCTCAGTGGTTTGCTACATGCTTTATATGTCTATGCCACATGATTAGGTATGCAATACTCTAGCAATCTTACTTAGTGATACAATGAAAGTAAAGGATACTAAGTAAATGAAGATGGAGATGGAATTGAAGGAAAATATAGAAATGCATTGATCACAATGTATTAATCTCTTAAGCCAAAATGTAATACAATACAAGGATAGAAGAGATATGGAGGGGTGGATGGAAGCAATGTCTTGCTTCCATCAGATGTGTGTCAAGACTGCCGGTGGTTCCATGGATGGACGGTGGAGTAGACTCTCTCGAGCTCTAACTCCGGCAGAGGCTCCGATCGTCACTCGGAATGGTTGTGGGGATGAAGAACTCTCAAGACTATCTTTTCACGCTTTGGTCTGGATCACAAGGATCTTCCCTAAGGCAGGGAACCTCAGGCGGAAAACCTTGGATGATCTGAAGTTCTGCTCTCTATGGCTTCTATTTATAGAGCTTGATCACCTACAACATTAATGGTCTTTCTCTGTAAGTCTGCAGCTAACGATGACATGATGAACTTGCTCTGAATCTTTACTGCTAATGGCGTGGTAGGTGAAATGTCAACATCACCTTTTGATACTCCCGAGGTATGCGTTCATGCTTTGTTTCTAGAGTATCAACGCATTTCTCCATCCTTTGCAGTCATTCCTCTATTATGGTTATACTCTGTAGCCGCAACCTCTATGCGATGGGTTCATGCGGTTAATGGCCGCAACACCCATGCGTCGAGCGTATGCGACGCCTCTGCGATGGTGAGATTCACCGCATACGGTTGTCTTCGCGATGGCCTGCGCATGCGATCAATTTCTGCGTTTGCTATAAAAATAAACAATTGAACGCATAATAACGCATAATATTGGGTTAGCTGAGATTCTTAATGCCGATCGACGCAAGCTCATTTTCACATAAATTCTTAACACAATCGCCACATCTTCTACTTAATAGCCCTCATAATTCTAAGTAAAAGGCCTATAATGACGTGCATTTCTGCCCATCATCAGTCTAAAAGAACCCCTAAAGCTTGTACATTCAGACCTTTGTGGTCTGATGAATGTTAAGGCTCGAGGAGGATCTAAATATTTCATCAATTTTATTGATGACTATTCTAGATATGACTATGTTTGCCTAATGCACCATAAGTCTGAAACTTTTGAAAAGTTCAAGGAGTATAGGGCAGAGGTTAAGAACCTATTAGGTAAAAAGGTAAAAACACTTCGATCAGATTGAGATGGTAAGTAGTGAAACCCGAATTTTAATTTTCCTACTTAAGCAGGTAATTAAGGGAATTAACTAAGTATAAGTTAAATCCTATGTTGAAGAGAAGGAAAATTTCTAAGTGTTTGAATAAGTTTGCTGAGTAGCTTTGAGTTGAGGCTTAATTAGTAAAAATTTAGCTAAGTATGAAGTCAAAAAGAAACCACGTGTAGTGTTAGGAAACATTAATGCATGAGCCTCTAATAAAACTAAGTTTGTAGAGGTTATAAGGAATTAAGCATTGAAGCCAAGGACAACCATGCGTTGAACTTGTGAGGTATGGACGCATGTTGGCCGAAGCGTTGACAAGAGGCACTGCCCAAAGGTTGCTCATGTGTTAGGATGATGAGAGGATGAGTGAGTGAGAGCGAGAGGGCTAGATAATGAGCGCAAGGCACTGGGCGTTAGAGCATGCGCGCAGACGATCATGTCATTGCTTGCAGCACTAGACGATAGCATTAGATGATAACACTAAACGATGAGCTTGGGTGCTAGACGATAAGCGTGAGCGCTTGATGATGGGCATTACACTAGACGATGGTGCTACATGATAAGCGTAAGTGCTACACGATAAGCAGACATGCTAGACGATGGGCGTGATGCGTTAGACGATGGGGTCAGCGTTACACGATGAGCGAGAGCGAGATCGTTAGGTGATAAGTGGCAGTGAGAGATCACTAGACGATAGAGCTATGTGATGGGGTGTAAGCACTATGCGATGGGGCAGACGCTAGACGATGAGCGACAACGAGAGGGCTGGATGATGAGCGACAACAAGAAGGCTGGATGATAAGCGACATCGAGAGATTACTAGACGATGAGCTATGCGATGAGTGCAAGAACTACATGATGAACTAAATGATGGGCTAAATGTTTATGAATTGCTGAGGCTTGTGGTACACAAGGCTAATGGATTCACTCGGATAAGTGGCTAAACCGAGAAGAGGTTGAGCTTGAGTTAGTAGGAGGTGGACAAATAGAGTTTCATGCAAGGAAGATTTATGCATGAGGAAGACAACTTAAACTTCATGTAAGTAGGTGAGTGGCATAGAAGTAGGTGAATGGCAAGGAAGTAAGTGGTGGTAAAGCATAGTGCAGATACTCCAAAAGTTTCTAAAGAAGTTGGTGTCATGTGTTGGAAGCCTTAAGAAATGAGAGGGATCGGTTCCTAAGGCCTATAAATACCACCACAAGTCTTCTTTTTAATTCATAACACAAATCCTCTTCAAAGAACATTAAGAAGAGTGTTAGAGGGCAGATTTGGAAGAAGCTATGTGTTGATCATGAAGGGCATGCGTTGGTAGCAAGACCATGCGCTGATCAAGTGGTTCCAAGAGAAGGAAATGCTATCGGACAGTAAGGTCCTGAAGTAGCATCAACTTGGGACGAGAAGTTCTCCCAGACTACTCTTGCGTTTTGAGTGATTTCAAATCCACTTGAAAGCTCCGAGAGTCTATTTTTCAAGGTAGGGCTTCCGAAGAAGAAGCTCCAAAGAATCATGCTGGAGAGTGAGGAAAAGATAGAAGGGTTGAGCTCTTGGGTAAGCTTAGGCCAGTCTTGATGATTTAAGGATTCCAGCCAAACCAGGAGAATTTCTAAGCTGATATTTTAAGGTAAGCTTCCTGAGACATTTTAAAACATGTTTGTAGAAGGAGGTGTCTTAAAATAAGGTCTGGAAATATGAGTAATCTAAGCTTGTAGTTGAATCTGGAATTTAGGGTTCAAAAGGGAGCCCGAGGAAACCAAGGAACTTCTAAAAAGAAAGGTTCCTACCCAACCAAGGTGAGTGGTATTTTCCTTTAAGTCTTAAGCATATCTTTTAGAGTATATATATATGATTATGTTGTGAATGAGTAATTAGAATGAGATCGAGAATATGTGAACGGGATGGGCAGGGGGTCAATAGACCTAGTTCCTGATCCCAGAGCAGAATCTCATGGGATGGTCAGAGGACTAAAAGGTCTAGTTCCTGAGCCTGTGTGAAGAACCTCGTATGGGATGGTCAGAGGGCTACCAGGCCTAGCTTCTGAGCCTATAAGCAAGGATCTATGTGCACATAGAGAACGCAAGAGAGTAAGTATTTATGACTAGTATCAGTTTAACTATCTACCGTGTGTATAGGTAGAGTTTGAGAACAGACTCATTATAAGTAGTATCAGTTTAACTATCTATCGTGCGTGTAGATAGAGTTGAGAACAGAGTCATTCAAGGCTGAGGTTTGAATGTAACCTCGTAGTTGTGATATGTTTGTTATTTTATGAGTTGAAATAGACTCTGAAAGTTTCTTACCACTCATTGAGCTTCTTGAAACTCACTCTTTTCTTTCATGTTTTTCTTCCTAAGTAGAGAAAGGTGAGGAGTTCCAGGGTGCTACTAAGGTCAAGGTCTGCCACAGCCACAGTCACATTTCTGGTTTTTAAGAGTTGTTGATATAAACTTTGTAGTTAAGTCTGGGATTTGTATAATCATTATACTGTTTTTAATAAAATGAGTTTAGTCAAACAGTTTTTGTTCACACCCTTGGCTTAAAGTTTTATGAGTGTAAAGAGTTTCAGATGGGCAATAGGTATTGCAAAAGGGTGGTATCTTCGGTCCTTGCACCTTCCCTGGGCTCAAGAGGCGAGCTCGAGGCGGGGTGTGACAATATGGACTTGAAATTCCAAGACTATTTGATAGAACACAGAATTTAGTCTCAGCTCACAGTACTAGGTACACCTCAAACAAAATGCTGTAGCAGAGAGGAGAAATAGAACTCTGTTAGACATGGTTCATTCAATGATGAGTTATGCTCAGTTACCTTATTCATTTTCGGAATATGCAGTACAGATTGCAATATATATTTTGAACATGGTTTCTTAAAAAAGTGTTTCTGAAACACTGTATGAGTTATGAAAAGGGCGTAAAGGTAGTTTACATTACTTCAGGATTTGGAGATGCCCGACACACGTGTTGGTGCAAAGTCCGAAGAAACTAGAATGTCGTTCAAAAGTATGCCTATTTGTAGGATACCCCAAAGAAACAAAAGGTTGTCTATTTTATGATCCTCAAGATGATAAAGTGTTTGTGTAGACAAACGATACATTCTTGGAGGAGGACCACATAAGAAATCATCAATTTCGCAGTAAAATAGTATTGAATGAAATGTCCAAGGAAACTACAGATAGACCAACAAGAGTTGTTGATCAAGTCACTCCGTCAACAAGAATTATTGATGAAAATAATGTGTCTAGTCAGTCACACCCTTCTCAAGGGTTGAGAGGGCCTCGACGTAGTGAGAGGAGGGGGGTTGTTCAACAGCCTGACGAATACATGGGTTTGACAGAAACTTAGATCATCATACCTGATGATGGCTTAGAAGATCCATCAACCTTTAAACAGGCAATGAAAGATGTAGACTGAGAACTGTGGATAAAAACCATGGATCTCAAAATGGAGTCAACACACTTCAATTCAGTCTGGGAACTTGTAGATCAACCATTAGGGTAAAACGTATTGGTTATAAATGGATCTACAAAAGAAAATGAGACCAAACTAGTAAGGCATAGACCTATAAAGCTCGACTCATGGCGAAAGAGTTTATCCAAAGAGAGAAGGTGGACTATGAAGAAACCTTCTCTCTGATTGCCATGATTAAGTCAACTAGAATACTCTTGTCCATTGCTACCTTTTTTGATTATGAAATATGGAAAATGGATGTCTTTTCTGAGTGGTTATCTTGAAAAGAGTATCTATATGTCTCAGCCAGAGGGATTCATTAAACAGGGTCAAGACCACAAGGTTTGCAAGCTCAAATGATTCATTTATGGATTGAAACAAGAATCTCAATCCTGGAATATAAGATTTGACACTGCGATCAAATCTTTTGGCTTTGAACAGAACGTTGATGAGCCTTGTATTTACAAGAAAATTGTCAATAAGACTGTAGTCTTTCTGGTATTATATGTTGATGATATCATACTCATTGGGAATGAGGTAGGATTCTCTGTTGACGTTAAAAGATGGCTAGCATCACAGATTCAAAGGAAAGATTCAGGAGATGTTCAATATGCTCTTGGAATCCAAATAGGTCAGAATCGCAAGAACAGAACACTAGCCTTATCTCAGGCATCTTATATAGACAAGATGTTGTCTAGGTATAAGATGCAAAATTCAAAGAGAGGTTGTTACCTTTCAGACACGGAATTCATTTGTCTAAGGAATAGTGTCCTAAGACACCTCAGAAGTCAAGGTTATGATATGAATTCCTCATGCATTAACAGTTGAGAGTTTGATGTATGCCATGTTGTGTACACACTCAGACATATGCTATGCAGTTGGAATAGTCAACAGGTTCTGATCATTGGACTGCCTTTAAGAACATCCTTAAGTATTTTTCAGAGAACGAAGGACTATATGCTTGTGTATGGTGCTAAGGATCTAGTCCTTACAGGATACACTGACTCTGATTTTTAGACTGATATTAATTCAAGGAAATCAACTTCAAGATCAGTGTTCACTCTAAATAGAGGCGCTATAGTATGGAGGAGTATAAAGCAAAGTTGTATTGTTGACTCCACCATGGAAATAGAGTATGTAGCTGTACGTGAAGCAGCAAAAGAAGCGGTATGGCTTAGGAAATTCTTAACTGATTTGGAAGTAGTTCCAAACATGCATTTACCTATCATACTCTATTGTGATAACAATAGAGCAATTGCTAATTCGAAAGAACCGAGAAACCATAAGCACGAAAAGTACATTGAGCGTAAGTACCATCTCATCAGGGAGATAGTACACCGAGGAGATGTGATCGTCATGCAAATCGTCTCAAAAGACAATTTAGTTGATCCATTTACAAAGGCCCTCACAGCTAAAGTGTTCGAGGGTCATATAGTCAAACTAAGACTAAGAGACTTATAAATCTAGGGCAAGTGGGAGAATTCATGGGCATCTGATGCTCTAGTTTATTGTATTTTATATTTTATTCTCTCATACTTAACATTATATATATATGTAAAATCACTGGAGTTTTAATCTAAGTGGGAGTTTGTTGGGTTGTATGTCCTAAAACTCGTAGTTTGTAAACATTAAACATATTCTATTTGCAATAAAGATGTTGTTGAGGTTTATTCAATAAAGTTATTATTAAATATGTAAATTGCACATGTTAAATCCTAAATCCAATAAACTAACGAACCCCTGGCTATAGCATGAATACTTGAACTTTATGTGAAGACATAAAAGTGGATTAAATTCGAGTATATAGCCAAAACGGTCTATAAGTATAAGGATAAGGTTGGGTACTTATCCTAGGGACACTATGGATGTGACCCGCTTTGTATTTAATACAAACAATGTGATCTTGAAAATTTTCATGTAGAGACATATGAGTGGGGACATCTTATGCAAAAGATGTTTGCATAAGACCAGACCACGAAGTAGTCAGTTTTCTTTATAATACCATTTACTGTTAAAACTGACTATTTCAATTTGATGACCTAGGTAACTCAATCTTAATCCTGAGCTAACTATGAACTCTTGTTTATTCAGGATTATCCTTTAATATGCATGGATGAGAGTGGCTCAACATCGCTGACTCAATATGCCTTCCATTTTAGGGGTAAGACCGGGTAGATAGTTGGGGACATAGTCCTACAAGATAGAATTCACTCCTACCCGATTCTAGGGATAATAGATAGGTTGCTCTCTTGAATGCTAACTCTTGGTCTTGAATAATGAGCCCCACCCTCTCATTGGCCCAAGAAAGACTTGGTTTAGTGGTTGGATCACAAACCAGTTGTTCATTAGAGTATCAGTGAAATTACAGGGGTAAAATAATAATTTTGACCCAACTGTAATTATGAATAACCTATGAAGGATCGACCTACTAATCATGGTTAAATCATGTGGACATAAATATATCTATAGTGAGGAGAGTGTAGCTATTGGGCTTTAGTGGTGTGTCCCAACAATTAACGAATGTTGGTTATTTAGGTTAAAGAGTTTAGCCGATTAATCTCGAATCGATGGAGCTCATGATCTATAGGTTCATTAGGTCCCCCTGCTAGCTCATATCAGGCTAAACCTTAGGACAATGTGATGAAAGAATTTGAAACGTTCAAATTTGGTTTAGGGAATAGTCATTAATTATATATGATATAGTTAACGTAATTATATAGTTTAATTGTTGAATTAAATGAAATTGTTACCTCTATGTAAATCTTGTCTTGAAGGAAAAATGACTAATATACCTTTCAATAGAAAAGATTCTAGAGCCAAAGAGCCCTTAGAGCTCATAGATTTAGATCTTTGTAGTCCATTGAATGTAAGAGCTCGAGGAGGGTACGAATACTTCATCTCTTTCATAGATGATTATTCAAGGTCTGATTACTTATACCTAATAGAGCATAAGTCTAAAGCCCTTGAAAAGTTTAAGAAGTATAAGGCTGAAGTTGAAAACCTAAAATGATTAAAACACTATGATCAGATCGGGGTGGAGAGTACATGGATTTAGAATTCCAAGACTATATGATATAAAATAGAATCCAATCCCAACTTTCAGCACTTGGTACACCTCAACAAAACGGTCTATCAGAAAGGAGAAGTAGAACCTTGTTAGAAATTGTTCATTCTATGATGAGTTATTGACACACCCCGCCCCAGATTACCCTTTTAACCTGGATGGAGTGGTGACTACAGCAGTTACCAACCCTTTTGCTGGCACTTACTGCCTATCTAACTTGTTAAATATTCTCAAACCCTTAAAATGTACATATCATCAATACACTGAACTCAGAACTTAACACATTTACATTACAGGGTTTCGCAGCATTGTTCATACATGAATATTACAATTTAGTGAGCCCCGACTAGTATACTAGTCACTAGATAGACACATATGTACTAACTAATACAGATCTTCAAATTAAGCTTCCTTCAACCTGACTCTTTAAGTGGCAGAGCAGCAGCAACGAACTCTTTTGGGAACTGACCACTACCTAAAAGGAAAACATTTGAAAACATGACCTGGAAGCCCAGTGAGTGACTAACATTTAAGCATAACGTTCATACATAAATTTCATATCAAAATTGAAAGCTTTTACTGAAACATAAACTTGGCAACTATTATTCATGTTATCATCAACATCATATAGCATTTTTATGATTTGCTGGACTATGCCTTAGCCTATCAGTCTACAGTGGCCCTCTTGCTCACTCTTTATCATCCTTTACTACATTACTACTTAACTAGGAATGAACCCTTTCTGTTCACTTCTTACAATCATAATCTGCATCCTTAGTTGGGAGAGAACCTTTACTCAATCCCTCAACATCAATTCATAGCTAAAGTGGAGTGATCTCGACACTACCAATAACAAATTTTCATTTGTTTATATAATTCTAGTTTAAGTACCGTCATACCTTAGGTACTACTGCTCAGATATCTTCTCCGTGTACTTCAGTATCGAGCTGCTCAGATACCTTCTCTATGTCCTTCAGTATCGAGCTATTAAAATTCTAGGACAAAGCTTCAGTACCTTTTCCATGTACTTCAGTACTGAGCTATTCACATTCTAAGTCCAAGCTTCAGTACCTTCTTCGTGTACTTCAGTACTGAGCTATTTATACTTACTTGCATATTCTTATCTTTTAATGACTTAGTTTTCCAAACGCATTCCTTACTAACGCATCCTCATGGTCATTGTAAAGCATAACATAAACATAACATTAATGTGAGATGCGTTGCTACATAACTATTTGAGAATAATTGTCATAAATAGCTTTCAGTAAACATGCATTGCTAAACATTCATAAGCTTTAGCAATTTACTTAAAACATTTGAAGCATTTAGAGTCACTCACAGTTTTTGGCAATTCCCTTCATATATATGCTTACTGTGTGTTGAACACAGCCAAATTCTTAGGCCTTAACTTGACTAGGCAGCAACTTCATTACCTTACGTCCATGCATTGCGTTAGGCATTCAAGCCTTAGAACTCCCCACCAACAAGAAGACCTTGGTATTCTCGGTGTGAGAAGCCAAAGGGTGGGCTCTATTCGGATGTGGTGTGAGGTAGACGAACGGAGGAAACAGCGACCGCGTACACGACTAGACAAGTGGGAGAAGTCGGAGACCTATCATATAGGTCGATGCCCAATCGTTTAGATAAAACTATGCGATCGTCTAGCAAAAGCTATGTGATCATTTAACTCTACAATATCTACACGATCGTTTACCTTGGGCCAGTGATCGTCTAGCAAAGCTATGCAATCATTTAGTAAATACTGCATGATCATTATCAATAACCGTACACTATATTTGGTTATTTAAAAGAAAAAAATATTAATTATCTAATAACCGCCCACTATATTTGGTTATTTAAACTCACAACTTATCATACTATATTTATAACCTATAGTTTTAATATTTCATCTCTTGAAACATATAAACCATAGTTCTTTTTCTATTCCATGGTACTTAATGTAAATCTCATTTACATCAATCCTCCACTAGATGTATCTCATACATTATACCAATTATATCATATATAATCAAAACACCTCTTGTCAATTTGAATATTTCAAATCAACACCAAGAACTTGATCCTTCAACATGAATCCAAGCTACCAAGGGGACCTCATGGACCTATAGATCCGAAGCTCCAACGGTACGTGAATAACTGACTAAACTCTTTAGTCATGGGATCCACCATCCATTAACTGCCAGGCACTCTACTAAAGACGGACAGCAGAACACTCCTCACTATAGATATATTATGTGTCCATCTTAACCAATCAGTAGTGCGATAACCCTTCACAGATTGCTCATAAGTACAGCTGGGCCAATAACCGTTATGCTCCTGTAGTTACATCTGTCTTCTTATGTACTACTGATCCCTCTAATGAACATAAATCATAGTCATACTATGACTGTGTCTTCTCTTCCAAAGAGAAGCTGTGGCCACTATGTTCAAGCCCCAGAATCAGCCCTTAAGGGAGCAATCTCTTTACTTATCCCTGCTTCGGGAAAGGAGTGAATTCCATATTGTGAATTGAGTTCCCAGCTCCCAGATCAAACAAGTCCCCAAAAAGGTAGACATGTTGAGTTGGCAATCTGGCGGCCACTCTCACCCATACTAATCAAAGGACTGCTCTCAAAGGCAGAAGTTCACAAAACACTTAGGATTGAGGTCGTGTCACCTATGGTCATTTAGGTGAGATGCAAGTCTCTAGTATCAACGACGATATATACAAAGTCTAGTCATCTTGTGGTCCAGGTCTTATACAAACTCTTTGTATAGGACACCCCCGCTCCACGTCTCCACATGAATGGTTAGGATCAACCATATGTAGTAGTTTATAACACTTGCAAACCTCTACAAAGCAGGCCGTATCCGTAGTGTCACCAGGATCAGATATCCCACCTTTTAATCCTTATACTACAAACCAATTTAGGTTATCACTTAAGACATGATCCACTTGTATATCACATATACATGCTTAAGTTCACATAAGATAACCAAGGAGCTTTATTTATTGGATATGAGTAAATGCCAGAATTAAATAACATTTATTTTATTCATTGAACAATGTGTATCTTTACAAAACAACGAGACTCTAGGAGAATTAGGACACTAATCCCAACAAATTAATGGCTGGCAGCCCAATTTCAAATGAAAGATTTAGGAGAGGAGTTTTATGTACTTGGGTTCCAAATTATTAGGGGTCACAAGAACAGAACTCTGGCTCTGTTTTAAGCAAATTATATCGACAAAATGTTGACTCGATATTCGATGCAAAACACTAAGAAGGGTTTATTACCTTTTAGGCACGAGGTTCATTTATCTAAGGAATAGTGTCCTAAGACACCTCAAGAAATTGAGGATATGAGACGTATTCCCTATGCCTTAATTGTGAGCAATTTAATGTATGTTATGCTCTGCATTAGGTCAGACATTTGTTATGCAGTAGGAATAGTCAGTAAGTACTAGTTCAATCCAGGGTTAGACCATTGAATTGTGGTTGAGAACATCTTCAAGTATCTTAGGGGAACGGGGGACTATAAGCTGGAGTATGGAGCTAAGGATTTGACTCTTATGAGATACACCAATTCTGATTTCCAAACTGAGAAAGATTCTAGGAAATCCACGTTAGGATCAGTTTTCATCCTGAATGTAGGAGCTTTAGTATGGTATAGCATCAAGCAAGGATGCATTATAGACTCCATTATGGAGGCTAAATATGTAGCTGCTTGTGGAGCAGCAAAGAAAGTAGTTTGACTCAGAAAGTTCCTAAGTGATTTGAAAGTGTGTTCCAAATATGGACTTACCTATCACCTTATACTATGACAACATTGGGGCAGTAGCCAACTGTAAAGAGCCTTGTAGCCACAAACGAGGAAAACATATTAAGAGAAAGTATCATCTGTTACAGGAGATTGTGCAATAAGGAGATGTGATCGTCACAAAAATCGCTTTGGAGCACAACATTATTGATCCATTTACAAAGGCTCTCTTATCTAAAGTGTTCAAGAGTCATCTAGAGAGTCTAGGTTTACGAGACATGTACTTTATATAATATAGGATAAGTGAGAGATGTGTAATGGGTATATGGATGCCATAGTATCACACCCCCTCCCCAAAACCCTTTTATTCTATCATAGGCGAAGATGTGAAGAATGCTGATGCCAACCCTCTTACGACATTAATTGCCCAACCTTAACCCTTAACCTGTTCAATAAAAACTTAAACGCTAGATAAACAGTTATAAACTTTTATCTCATCAAGCTAAATATCCAAGACAGTTTAAATAGATGCCAAGTTAATACATACAAATAGTAAATAAACTCATATACAACCTGTGATCCCACTTCCAAACTAGACCAGGTCCCTGATATGTACATGAAGGACAACCATTAACAAAACAACTTAGCAACCTAAGTTTCACTTTGCTTCAACCCTTGCACTTTGAGCAGCAGACTAGTAGAATAACTATCCTTCGGGCTGTTGTCTGCTATCTGAAAAAAAGAAAACATTGGAAAGAGTGAGCTACTAGCTCAGTGAGTGACTACCTTAAAACATACATATTGTGTATCAAATAAACATCAACTTCCTTAAAAGCTTCAGGGTTTTAAACAAATATACTCATATATATTAAAACATGTAAAACATTCAAACCCTGAAAATTCAGACATCAACATTTTCGTTGGAAATCCTCATCATTCACCCTTAGTTGAGAAAGAGCCCTTTTGTTCAATCCCTCAACATTAATCCTTAGTTGATGAAGAGTAATCTTGATACAATAAATGTCGATAATATAGTACCTACGTACACATGGTAATGTCCTGAATACTGTCATACCTTAGGTATTAGGGGACCCAGATACCTCATACCTTCAGTATTGAGTTTCCTCAATATATCACCCTAACTTTTCTTTTGGATAAGAAAACTCAACCTTTGAAACATCAAGCATTCCACCAAAACAAGTCTTAAATGCATTTATCATAAAACACTAACATGAGTTAAGGAATGCTAATTAACGCATGCTTCATAAATCTCAATGCATAGAAAAAATTGGACTGTGTCCATACATCAACCTTCATACTAAAGCATGCGCCGGAGTAGCGATTAAGAAAATCATGTTTTAATTTAAAAAAAAACTCATCGTAAAGCTGAAAATTCATGCATGGTACATTGTTAGGAAAAATTCTTAGAAACTAGCTTAATAGTAAATCATGCGTTGAAAACACATAGAAGAAAACATTAATAAACTTTGTCACTCATGTTGGGATTTGTGCCCTAAAGTCTCGTGTCCTATAGTTTGTAAACAACTTTGTACGAACACTTGTGATGTATAATATAAATGATATTTACTTCACTACTTGACTTTGCAAATTTAGATGTTTTTTTATTTTATCACAAACCAATAAACTTAATATCCCTGGTTGTCTTTATGTAACTTAAGCATGTACGTAGTGACATACAAATGGATCATGTCTTAAGTGACAATAAAAATAGTCTGTAGTATATGGATATAGGAGGGAAACCTTATCCTGGTAACACTACGGACGCGGCCCGCTTTGTGGAATTGTTACAAATGTTGTGACTTGTCACAGATAGTCTGATCCTAATCATTCGTGTAATGGACATGCGAGCGGGGGCGTCCTATACGAAGAGTTTGTATAAGACTTGACCTCGAAGTGTTAACGTCTTGTCATATAACACCGTTCATGACTGAAACTTCACTTTGTTGGATTTTATATCCTAAAACTTGTAGTTTGTAAATTAATAAACATATTCTGTTTTGTTTTTTGATAATGTTGTTATTGAAATTGTAATCTTGAATCACATAAACTAAGGTCCTGGGGCTATTTAATGTAGTTTGAACTTTATGTAGTGACATAAATGTGAATCAAGATCAAATATATATAGCCAAAATGGTCTATAGTATATGAATAAGGTTGGGCGCCTTATTCTGGGGACACTATGGATGCGGCTCACTTTGTAGTTAGTACAAACGATGTGATCCTGAATCGTTCATATAGAGATATGTGAGTGAGGGCATCCTATGTAAAGAGTTTGCATAAGACTGAACCATGAAATAGAAACTTTTTAGGTTCTAATTGCCGTTTTATGTATGAAACTGACTATTTTGTTAATTGATGACCTAGGTAACTTAATCTTAATCTTGAGCTAACTATGAACTCCTGTTCACTCAGAATTATCCTTAGATATGCATAGATGAGGGCAGCTCATCATCATTGGCCTAATAAGCCTCCCATTTCAGGGGTGAGATTGGGTGGATAGCTGGGAACATAAAGTGCAAGACGGAATTCACTCCTACCTGTTATAGGGATAGTAGATAGGTTGTTCCCTTTAGTACTGAATCCAGGTCTTGAACAAGGGGCCCCACCCTCTCCTTGGCCCGAGAGGGATTCGGTTTATAGGTTGGACCTTAAACCAATTTTTCATTAGAGGATCCGTGGAACTTCAGGAACAAGATGTAGTCTTGGGGGTAAAACGATTTTTAATGCCCAGTCGAGATTACGAAAAACCTTTGAAGGATTAGCTTACTAATCATGGTTATATCAAATGGATACAAATATATCTATAGTGAGGGGAGTGCAACTACGGGACTATAGTGAAATAACCCGTTAGTTAACGAATGTTGATTAGCTCCATCTAAAGAGTTTAGCTAGCTAATCTAGAATCGTTGGAGCCCATGATCTATAGGTCCATTAGGTTCCCCTACTAGCTCATATGGAATAAACTTAGAACAGTATGATAGAATGATTCGAATTGTTCGAATTAGGTGAAGAGAGAGAAATCGACAAGTATATATGATGTAGTGATTGGGTTTTTCAGTTTAGAGATACAACTTTAATATTTAAATGTAATTTAAACATCACGAATATGAATACGTTCATATTCGGAAGCTCGAAAATAATGGAAATGGTCAAAGATGTAAAAAGTCAAAGAGTTGACTTTTGACTTTACAAAGTCAAACTTTGACTGACCTTATATTCAAATGTGATTTGAATTTCGAGAAAATGAATGCGGATTCATGCTCGGGAGGTCAAAATTAGTCAACACAGTAAAAATCATAAAAGGACAAACTGTTGACTTTTTGGTCAAAGTTTGACTTTGACTAAATGACTATTTTGCCCTTTGACTATAGTTAGTGGGAAAATCTAAACTTTTGTTAGATAATTCCACTAACAAAATAGTGGGCTAGGTGTTGGTTTATAGTGGAGACATTAAGCCCACTAAGATAGTGGATTATAGGTGTTGGGTTTTTATGGATTTGGTTCATGCAATTATTGCATGGTTTCTTCTATAAAATGGGCTTTCATTTTTGGATTAAAAAGTTTTGCCAATTTTGCCAAATAGTTTTTCAAAATTGGGCTAAAAAAAGGGAAAACCCAAAACCAAAGATCCATCTTTTTTCTCTCTCTCGTTTTCTCCATCCACCGAGTCCCACAATCCAGTTCTGAGTCTAGAGGATAGTAGGTCAACTCTAGTGGTGGTTCAAAAGAGTTTGATTTGAGATTCAACAAGGAAAAGCGATTTTGGGAGCTTCAAATGTAAGTTAATTACTGTTTTTTTCTTCAAATTGCATGTTTTTTTCCTTTAAGTTAAAAACAATTAGAGTGTAATTAGGTCATTTTTCCGCTGCGTATGTCTCGAGTTCCGTCACACTTCACTAGGATGACCATAGGTAACATGACCTCAATCCTGAGTGAGTTGGGAACTCCTGCCATTGAAGGCGGTCCTTTGATTTGCATGGGTGCAAGTGGCCAGAACGCCGACTCAAACCTACCATTTTGGGGATTCATCTGATTTGGGAGCTGGGAACCTAGCTTCACAAGATGGAGTTCACTCCTTCCCAAAGTAGGGGTAAATAGATAGATTGCTCTCTTAAGGGCTGATCCCGGGGCTTGAACGATGTGGCGCCACGCACCTTCTCATGGCCCGAGAGGTGTTCACACATAGTAGGACTATGTTGTATTGTTCATTAGAGGGATGAGTGGTACTTAAAGAGAAAGATGTAATTATAGGGGCAAAACGGTAAATTGGCCTACTGTAATTACGAGCATCTATGAAGGGTCATCGTACTGATGCTTGGTTATATCCAATGGACATAGAAATATATTTATGGCAAGAAGAGTTCAACTGTCGGTCTTTAGTGGAATGCCTGGAAATTAACAGATGGTGGATATCGTGATTAAAGAGTTTAGTCAACTATTCACATACCGTTGGAGCTTCGAGCCATAGGTCCATAAGGTCCCCTTAGTAGCTTGGATACAAGTTGAGAATTAGTTTTTGGGTCAGTTTGAAATGTTCAAATTGACAAGAGGGAGTTCGATTATATATGATATAATTGAACGAGTTAATTAAATATGATATAATTAACTTTATGTATGGATACATTAATTTGGAGGAAATTGGATATAAACATGATTTATATCTAGTAGAGGAAAATATTATGATATTAATTTATATGTTATGGATATGATAAGATCACATTAATTGAACGGTTATAAAGGAAATGGGACGACGTGTCTTCTGTTCAAAATAACGAATGAGTGCATTATAAATAGCTGACGGTGTGTTGGAGTCATATGCGCGGACATTGTGTTAAGAAAGTGTCATCGTTTAGAAAATCAGTGCCTATACGATAGTGACTGCACGATCGCTTACATATATGATATTGCTAAGCGATCATTTACTAATTACACTGTCGCGCACTATTAACTAAACGATCGTATAAATGATCGCTTAGTTTTTCCTACGCAATCTTTTAGACGATCACTTACCCTTTTCCTACACGATCATTTATACGATCGCTTACCTTGTCCTACACAACCGTTTAGACAATCACTTACTTTTCCTACACGATCGTATACTTCACCTAAATGATCAAGCATTTTGTCTATGCGATAGACGACCTCATCTCCCACTTGCTTGATCGTTGTGTACGGTCTCTCTTCCTCATTCCCTCTACCAAATCTGAACAAAGCCCACACTTTGGATTCTCACTCCAAGAATATTGATCTGAGTGGTGTTGTCTTCTCCGTTTCCTTCTGTCCGAATGGTGATTGTTCGAGGTAGACGGTTGGGTTTAAGACTCGCTATGAAGAAGAAATCTTTATCTGGTATGATCTATTGATTTATTTAGCATTATGAATGCATATTAGTATGTTTTGAATGTATATGCGGCAATTCTATCACAATGAATTGGAAAGATCCGCTTCCGCTCGTAGGTACTCTTGAATAAGAGTTCCTTCAATTGGTATTAGAGCACTCGCTTTTCTGATATTCCAATTCATTGCTACAAAAGAATTGCAAATACGTTCTTGGTAGGTGCATTTCTACATTGTTTAATCGTTAAATTGCTGTGGATGAGCGGATTTATGGATGTTAGCCTCAGTTTGTTTTAATTCTTTTACATTTGCGGTTGTTTGTAAAGGCCCCTGCATTTTTGGGCATTAATAGTCGTTATCGAGTCTGTATTCAAAGTCTGTTTGAGTTTTGAGTCGTTCGCGAAGAAGATCAGAGCAAGCATTGCAATTCTTCGAGGAAGGAGACAATCAAGGGTTGATCGCGTCGTGCAGACGATGGGGAACACGATCGCTGTTGATCGCATCGGTTAGACGATGGGGTATGTGATCAAGGGTTGATCGCATCGTGCAGACAATGGGGTACGCGATCGCTGTTGATCGTATCGGTTAGACGATGGTGTATGCTATTAAGTGTTGAACGCATCGTGCAGACGATGGGGTACGTGATCGCTGTTGATCACATCGATTAGTCGATGAGGTATGCGATCAAGGGTTGATCGCATCGTGTCAACAATTGGGTATGTGATTGCTGAGTATCGGGTCATGTAAACGATGGGATGCTCGCGTATGGCTTAACACACACACGCACTAGACGATCGTTTAGGTCATCAAGCTTCATCGCTTAGTGACTGACTAAACGATCGCTTAATAATGCAAGGTAAATCGTTTACCTGTCACTGCATTAAGTGATCGCATAGATGATCATTTTGGTCAACAAGCTTCATCGCTTAGTAACTGACTAAACAATCGCTTAGTAACGCAAGGTAAATTATTTACCTGTCTCTGCGTTAAGTGATCGCATAGATGATCGTTTTGGTCAGCAAGCTTCATCGCTTAGTAACTGACTAAATGATCACTTAGTAACACAAGGTAAATCGTTTACCTGTCGCCGCGTTAAGCGATCGCATAGACGATCAGGCTTTGTAGCCTCGTTGTCGTCTACACGATCATTTAATTTTGCTTCTATTGTCTAGTGCGCGTTGGACGATCGTCTACCTATGACGTTTACTTCACAATGGAGTCTTCCTGGCAGTTCAAGACCCAGTTCGCCTTTGAACTGATTTGCTCAATGAAAAATGTAATAGATAGGGTTATTTCATTTCGATTTTGTAAAGGCTCATCCCGGTCCATTAATCCTTTATTTATTACATGCGATGTATGTTTTTAATATGTCATATGGTATGCATATATAGTATGTTTTTAATATGTCATATGGTATGCATATATAGTATGTTTTTAATATGTCATATGGTATGCATATATAGTAAATCCCACCTTAGATTATGCATTGGTCATGCATTATCTCTTTATTGTAATTGTTATAATTTAGAGAAACATGTTTTAATTTACATAAGTGCATGCTCATGCATCATATAATATAAGGGTTATATTTATGTATGCTTTATTTATTTAACGTTATATTTATAAGCCTTATAAATACGTCTATGTGGGATGAGTGTTTTAGTTGTTTATTTTATAAATTATTATAAAATGAAATTAGAACTAAAATAATTAGTAAAAGATTATATGTAGCAAGTTTATCTATAGTAGACCTTTTGTCGAAGGCGGGTTCTATCTAGGCTGGGGTATTTAAGATGACGGCAACGGAACACCCCTACCTGGGAACCTATCTGGAAAGAGAATTTAGATAGATTTGATGCATGCATACAAATTAAGGCCAGTCCATTAAAGAGTTTAATGTGACTATTTGGATTTGTTTTTTTTTTTTTCAAAGACAAAAGTTGTTTTTGAGCAAACTTAATAAATAACTTAGATCATCATCAATAGCCGGATTTTCTAGGTTAATAAACCCCTAGGTAGAACATTCCGTGGGAGGTTCTTGGGGCATTTGATGCTTCATTTTCACCTCTCGTGTTTCTCCCTCATAGTCCACACCGTGAGATCTACCCTCGGCCTCGAGGCACCTTTGGGTGTCCCTCTAACGGATGGTGTTTGGGTAGGTCAATATCAAGGTGGATGGAGAGAGTGTTCATATTAAGTGGGAGCGGGAAGTGCGACAGTATATCCCTCAGTCTCCCTCGTTGGATTGAAAAAAGTTTCTGCGTATCGCCTCGTGGCACCCTGGGTTTGTCCCCCTATAGAATGGTTGTTTTGTGCATTTCTTTATTTGATCTTCTATAAGAGGATAAGGTTACTTAGTCTCTTGTTCTAATCTGCTCTTTTCCCTACGGTGAGCGCATTAGGGCAAGACTCTAGGGCCGAAAATGAGGGGTTACACTTACACAAGATTGTTAAGGGTTAACTATTATGGATCGAACAAATGGTGGCTATTAGGTTTAGTTCCAAGAGTTCGTTTTGCCTAATGGTTAAGAATGTCTCATCCCAGTGAAGGGACATCCGATCACCCTATCGGTGATGTTTGTCCTGCTTCACTGGGGCATCATTGCAAAATAGAAGTCTTTTCACTTAGGGTACTTGGAATCTGTTTTGTTAAAATTAATTGGTTAATTAAAAAATGTGGTTTTTGCAAAGTCTTATAAAATTTTATTCATTTTTTCAACAATGTTTTTTAATGGCTTGAACCACTATCAATTTACTTAGCGTCGAAAAACTGAATGGCCTAGACTATTCAAGTTGGAAACATATGCTCACGACGATACTCATCATCGAGAATCTAAAGTTTGTCCTTACGGAGGAATGCCATCCTATTCCACCTCAGGACGCTACTCGAAATGTTCAGGCGGCGTACAAGCATTGGACACGGGCAAACGAGAAGGCTCGAGCCTATATTTTGGCCATTCTTAGTGACGTGTTGGCCAAGAAATACGAGTCCATGGTCTCAGCTCGTGAGATCATGGAGTCCTTGCGGGGAATGTTCGAACAACCATCTGGAAAACTCAAGCATGAGGCTTTAAAACACATCTTCATCTCCAAAATGGAGGAAGACACCTCTGTTTATGAACACATGCTGAATATGATGGTCCACTTAACGTGGCGGAGATGAATGGGTCTAAAATCGATGAGGGCAGTCAGGTTAGCATTATCCTGCATTCATTGTTGGAGAGCTTTCTCCACTTTCTATCGAGGTTCGACCTCAGGAACAAAGTTTTCACCTTCAACTTCTAACTCTAGAAAAGGGAAGAAGAAGAAGGGTGGTAAAGGGAAAAGGAATGCGCCTGCTAACCCACCACCTGTCGCCCAGAAAAAGCATCCACCGTCGGTTGAAAATGGAAAATGTTTCCACTGTAACCTAGATGGACACTGGAAAAGGAATTGTCCTCGTTATCTGAAGGAAAAGACGGCTGCCAAGGATAAGGCCAAGGCAGACAAAGAGGATTAGATCCTGGCGACAGTTAGAGGCTAGTGAGATTACGTTACGAGTAGGCACCAGACACGTCGTCTCAGCTATGGTAGTGGAGACATCCAATTTACTTTACAGAATATGTTTCTTATATTAAAAGATGTCTTTGTAGTTCCTGAACTAAAAAGGAACCTTATTTCTGTGAAGTGTCTGTTACAATACAATTACACTATTTCTTTTAAATTGAATAATGTGTTTATTAGTAAGAATGGTGTTGAACTTTGTACATCTAAACTAGAAAATAACTTGTATGTGCTAAGACCTTTAGCCTTAAGTTCCCTCCATAACATAAAGATGTTTAAATCTGTTGTAACTTAATCTAAACGACAACGAGTTTCTCCAAAAGAAAATGCTCGACTTTGGCACCTTCGATTAGGGCACATCAATCTCAGTAGGATTGAGAGATTGGTGAAGAATGGCCTTCTAAGTGAGTTAGAGGAAAATTCTTTACCAGTGTGTGAATCTTGCCTTGTAGGTAAGATGACTAAACGACCTTTTATTGGAAAAGGTTATCGAGTCAAAGAGCTTCTTGAATTAGTACATTTTGACCTTTGTGGTCCTATGAATGTGTGAGCTTAAAGAGGATATGAGTACTTTATCAGTTTTACTAATGATTACTCGAGATATGGGTATGTCTATCTGATGCAACGAAAGTCTGAATCTTTTGAAAAGTTCAAATTATTTAAGGCCGAAGTTGAGAATGCTTTGGATAGACAAATAAAAACACTTCGATCAGATCGAGGTGGAAAGTTTTTGGATTTCGAGTTCCAGGACTATTTATTAGAACATGGAATCGTTTCCCAACTCTCGACATTGGGTACTCCTCAACAAAATAGTGTAGCAGAGAGGAGAAATAGAACCTTGTTGGAAATGGTTCGTTCGATGATGAGTTATGCTTCCTTACTAGACTCGTTTTGGGGTTTCACAGTGGAGACTGCAATATACATTCTCAATTGTGTTCCTTATAAGAGTGTTGCGAGAACACCTCTGGAGTTGTGGAATGGACGTAAAGCTAGTTTACGTCACTTCCGCATATGGGGTTACCCAACACATGTGCTTGAGGTAAATTCCAAGAAGTTGGAATCATGATCGAGGTTGTGCCTCTTTGTAGGCTACACCAAAGGTACACGAGGAGGTTACTTTTATGATTCATTCGAAAACAAGGTGTTTGTTTCCACGAATGCTACTTTCCTGAAGGAGGATCATATCAGGGGCACAATCCACGTAGTAAAGTCGTGTTAAGTGAGCTTTCCAAATAAACTACTGAAACTTCAAACAAGAGTTGTTGAAGAACCTGCTTCATGAACCAGAATTGTTGATGATAGTTCATCTGGTAGGTTGGTTCCACCTCAAGAGTTGAGGGAACCTCGACGTAGTGGGAAGGTTATGAACCCACCTGATCGCTATTTGGGTTTCATGAGAATCCTAGCTATGGTGACAGATGGCACGTTGAGGATCCGTTGTCCTATAAAAAGGCAATGGAGGATGTTAGCCGGGATGAATGGGTCAATGCCATGAATCTCGAGATGGAGTCGATGTACTTCAACTCGGTATGGGATCTTATAGATCAGCCTGATAGAGTAAGTGATAACTTGTAGAAATAAAAGTTATTTATACTGTCTTATTTAGATATTGCGGCCAAAAGAGAATAGATATGTGCCAATTATATGAAAATTAGCTTAGAAATACAATAATTCTGAATTATCACAATTACGCCCACTAACATCATTAAGATGGAAGAAAAGGAGATTTCTACTCTGTTTTGCAGAAAACCAAGTCACCGCTTGCGATTAAGGCTCAAGACAAACCAATGCATCTCTGACACATTGCGCCCATCAATCAACAATGAAAAGACGATTAACACAATGACGGCACAATGCGACAGTCGATCCAGAGCTGACTTTCAACCGCATGCGGTAATAAAAACAGCACCGCATGCGAACACTCGATCGAAAGATGCAGCTGAGCAACGCAAATGAGGAGGATTGTGCCACGTGTACGCCTAACGGTTGTGCAGTTTTGACGGTTTGATTGCATAACAGAAGGAATAATATCCCTCCATCTTTGGAATTTCCATAACAACAAGTGGGGACCATAAGGCCGGAGTCAAAGATCTTCACCTATAAATACCCCATAGAATTCAAAGAAAAAAAGAGGTTACTTGGTACGGGGCTAATTGCTGCTATTATATTGAGAAAAAGGCTGAGCTGGGTGTTAAACTAAAGAAATCCGAGAAGAAGAAGAGACAAGGTCGAGAGGTGAGTCTTAGTGTTAATCTGCCAGATCCCCACCGCGAAGCTCTATACTCAGATCCCAGCTATCGGTTGAGCAAGCTTGAGAGGGGAGCTCATCCTTCCACACGATCCATCCATTCCGACAAGCAAATCTCCATCCAAATCGGTGCCGAGACGTTGGCGCTTGTTTGTATTTGTTTCTATCTCTTTTCATTATTGTATCTCATCTTCTTTATCTCTTCATTCACACACCATGTATCAGACGCTAAATAGATATATTAATGTCTCGATCGTTTTCATTACCACTTCTCTGTCTACTTCATCGCAACTTTATATACTTGTACACAAATACTTTTATTAAATTGAAAAACCTGGTCACATGTATCATAAACATAATGTAATAATCTCAAACAGTCCCTGTGTTTGACCTCGGATCACACTGAGATACTTGCAGTGGAATTATACTTGGTTCAAATGCAAGGAAACTTGTGACAACGCATAACATACTATAAGAGCATCCATTAATAACGCATATCTAGAAGTGGTATTTCATGAATTGAGTACATTAACACATGTATCATTAACAAGGAAATAATTTTACCGTTACAAGTTTATGGCACCGTTGCTGGGGATGGTTAACGATTTATTGTTTGAGTGTGTTTGTCGTATTTTGCAGGATAGATCTCATTGTACTGGCTATTTAATGCGGAAAGTAGCTTGACGGTTTATGAGTACTGATGCTGAACCAAAATCCGAAGCTGACCCTGAGATCGAGCGTACCTTTCGTGCATGGGCATGTCAGAATCGAATTAGGCGAAAGAAGGAAGCAAGTATGGTGGACAACAACGATAATGCGGTATCAGTAGTGAATCAAGGAGCTGTTCGACCAGCGCCGGATCCTGTCTTCCTGGCAGCTGACCGCAACATTCCCATGAGGAATTACGCAGCACCCAACCTGTATAAATTTTTGCCTGGGATTTCGAGGCCTACTGTCGAGGAGAACGCAAGGTTCAAAATTAAGCCAGTCATGCTTCAGATGATCCAAAATGTCGGGCAATTTGGGGGTCTGCAAGGTGAAGACCCATATGCTTACCTAACCAGCTTTATCGAAATGTGCGGCAACTTTTCTCTGCCTGGCGTAACCCAGGAGAGTATAAGACTGTATTTGTTCCCTTACACCTTGAGAGACGAGGCCAATAAGTGGGCTCATCTCACTGGATCCAAATGAAATTACGTCGTGGGACCAACTGGTAGAGCAATTTATGAAGAAGTTCTTCCCACCAGCTGTCAACAAGGCGACGAAAGGATGTGCTGAACTCAGAAGGAGAATGAGACCCTGAGCACTGCCTAGGTGCGATTTAGGAGGTTGGTGAAAAACTGCCCGCATATCGGGATTCTCGATTGCGTCTTGATGGAAACTTTTTATAACGGCCTGAACAAATCAATGCAGGCTGTTGCTGATGTCTCTGCGACAGGAGGTTTTATGGATAAAACATACACAGAGGCTAAGGTCATCCTTGACCGCATATTGCGGAACATGGATGATTGGATTGACGATGGATATGGAGGCCGAGACGCCGACAGAAGGAAGAGCAAAAATGCCATTGTCCCTTCGGAGACAATGACCACGTTGGCCGCATAGATGGTCGCGGTGACTTCCATCCTCCAATCGATGGCAATTAATCAAGGAGCCATCTCTCAATAATTAGCGCAACTTGCTGCGCTGACTCAAGTGGCCACATTAAGTTGCATTAATTGTGGAGGGGCTCATAGAGCTGAAGTGTGCCCATCAAACATCCAACAAGTATGTGCCATATAGAACAACCCCTTCAGCAACACCTATAACCTTGACTGGAGGAGCCATCCAAACTTCAGTTGGGGAGGTAATCCCAACCAAGGAGGGCCATTCAACCATCAAGGTGGTGGACGAGGGAATCCTCCTTTTCACCAAAATTCAAATCAAGGGCCACCGAGACAGTCGCATCACCAGCAGCCCTCATCTTCTAACACTTCTGGAAGCTCTTTGGAGACCCTGCTAAAGCAATATATTGATAAAAATGACGCAGTGATGCAAGCACAGGCGTCTTCAATTAGAAATTTGGAGATCCAGGTGAGCCAGCTGGCTTCTGAGCTGAGAAGCTGAGCACTAGGAATGTTGCCCAGCAATTCAGAAGCCCCGGGATCTACAGGAAAGGAGTAATGTCCCTAGGACATTGGGTAGACAAGTAGGACTGCCTGCGGAGATGTGGAGTGCGCTCATTCAAGAAACGCATCTGTCGGTTCATATCTTCCCACTATGTTTAATGCTTTCTTAAATTCTTGTCTCTTTGAATTCTTGAATTTTGTCTTCACTTGCTTATTTAATTCGTTCTTGGCTTTATGAATTTAATTCTTCATTTATTTCCTTGGCATTTATTTCTGTATAGTCTTTAATTCTTTAAGCTTTTCTATAATTAATGCGCTGAGCTTTAAATGGTGAATGATTGAGTAATAAAGAAAAATTTATTGCCGTAAGTCATAAAACTTGCATTGATGAAGAAAAATAAATTAAAAATAAAAATAAAATCATATAATCAACAACAAGTATGCAAAGCAACAATGGACGCATCTTGAACCAATAAGATGCGCTTTGCATTCACCCAACTCAACTGTATTGAGCTGAGGGGTGTGTTGCGTTCGTATATGCCCTTTGCCCGACCTTAGCTAAATGCACTATATTGAGGTATCCTCCAGAAATGTGTTTGGTTAAGGGGTGTGTTGCGGGGATGTATGCATTGTTGGCCGTCCTCTGCGAAGATGCATTTGCGTTGGTGAGCACATTGTGATAATCTTTATCTTGCGTCCATTCGAATAAAAAATTAAAGAATTTTTTTTTATAATGTGGGGAAGTCCAATCGTTTCGTATTTCAAAGTAATGATGATTCGGTAGACGAAAGTACATTTTTTTTTTCTGAAATCCCATAAATGAGGGAATTCGAATGGCGCGCCTTTTGAGTGTCTTAAGGCCTATCGTAGCAAAAATCACGTTGGGCCCACTACGACCCAACCTATAAATAGGACCTTTACATCATTTTGAAAACGTTACCTCATCTTTGCAATCAGAAACCCTAGCGCCGTAGCATACAGACTTCCTTCTTCTTCAGCATCCCAGCGTTTTACTAGTTCTTCTGACCTTAGCTTCCATGGTTGACCAAACTTCCAACCACTCTGTTTCACCATCCACCCCTACCTCTGACCAAGTCACCATGTGAGAGGTAGCATTTTTGGCTGCCAGTCGTAGACTCGCCGCCCAAGCCCACACTGTCTCCAGACTCGTCGGGAGAGCCCATAGAAACTCCCTGGCCGTTTGATCTCCTCTGTTCAAAAGGGGAGGAAACATTGAAAGCATACTTGTTCCAACACCTGCCATCTCCACTGAGAGTGAAAGGAAGAGACGCGATGATATGAAGTGTTTGGCAACATTCTGAGTAACCTGGAGCTAGGAGGTGGACTACCCGAGGTAGGGGTTGTAAATCAACCACTGTCTATGGAGGAGGAGACGGTGGCAGTGACGGAAGGAGTGGTGGAGGAGGAGGCAGTGGTGATTGAAGAAGAAACCGGAAGAGGCGTTCTGGCCCCAGAGATTCTCGAGGTGACTGTCAACGTAGAAGCCTATGACAGACCTCCCAAAATTGCAGAAGAAGAGATTGCAGTGGAGGAGGCCAAGAAGGCTGAAGTTACGTTGGAGACCCCTGACGTTGTGTTGAAGGAGGTTGCAGGGGAGGCGCAACCAGAAGTGGCTGAGAAGAAAAAGAAGAAGAAGAAAAACAAAGGAAGGAAGGCTGGAGAGGCTGAATCTTCCCATCATCGTAAGGAGAGAAAGAACAAAGAGAAAAAGGATGATGATGAAGATGAGGAAGCCAAGAAGGAAAGAAAGAAGAAGAAGAAGGAAGAAAAGAAAATACACCAGCGTGAAGAGAGGCGCCTAAAAAGAGCAAAAGAAGAAAAGTAGAAGGCCATGAGCCCGCAGAAGGATAGAGAATCAACCTCCGTGAGGGAGGATAGGGGAAACGACACAGTTGATGGAATTTGTGCAACCTGAAACAACGCAAATGGTTACAACCGATGAAGGAGAAGAAGCGAAAGAAACCCCCCTGATGCAGCGTCGTAGGGAGAATGCGCTGCAAGGGTCCGCTATTGACCCTCAAAGATTAATTATCGCAATGGAAGAAAAAGAAAGAAAAAGAAAAGAATAGGAGGAGAAACAAGAAAAGATGGAAAGGGAAAAGCTCATCATCGCAGAAGGAAATAGAAGAAGAAGATTGAAGTTCGAAGAAATACGAAGCAATAATGAGCTTGCAAGACTTGAAAGGATACGAAAGCGCGAGGAGGAACAACGTCTGTTGCTGGCCTCTGAGCAATTTGAAGAAGAATTTGCGAGGGAAGAACAAGAAGAAGAAGAAGAAGAGAGAAGGAAAAAGGAGAAAGAGGAGAGGACATTGTTGGAAGAGAAGGAGAAAAAACGTGAAGCTAATATGTGGCACTTAATGAAGAAAAAAGGCAAAGAACTCGCAGAACGCGAGAAGAAGAAACAATGAAAAGAGCGGGAGAAGAAACAAAGACAAGTAGCCCGCCTTGTGTTGACTAAGGAAAAAGGTAAGGCAATTGCAGAGAGCAGTGAGCCCACATTGGCCAGGAAGCGTTCATAAAAAAGAAAGGAGAATGATGACATGTTGATTGAGATTGGAAGAGGCGTTGAGGGTATTAACGCAACTGGGCATGAAGTGGTCGGTTTCACTCAAAGGCATCTGCACCCTAGAGTCCAAGTCCTTGCTTCCGGAGGGAAGGCTCTGGGTTTACCTGGTCAAAAAGCAGCTGATCCCAACAACGCATGATAGAACTATATCAAGGGATCGGGTCATGGCCGCATACTGCATCGCATGCGGCATTCCAATCGATGTAGGGCTGTTGATCGCAAGGCAAATCGGATCATTGGTAGGGCATATCTGAGGATAGTACTTCTTCCCATGGATCGTTTCAAGTCTGTGCCTGTCTATGGGCGTAGGCATTGATGAGGAGCCCATGCCAGAAGTCCACGGCCTCATCAAAATCAAGATCTTGAGGTTGCTCCTCAAAGACTCCCCACACTGCCCCGAGCTACCAGCAAAGAGGCCCACGATCAATTTGAATGTGCTACAAGGACCCAGGCCAAAAAGACGACGCAGAGAAGATAAGGGAAAAGAAAGGGTTCAAGAGTCGCCAGTGCAAGATCCAGAACCTGCGGATCCTCTTCCCTTAGTCATTCGCCCTCCAAGTCCTCCTAGCCCACCCGTATAACCTTTTTCTCCACTACACGAACATTTTACCAATCTTCTCCTTGTCCCAACCTCCTCACCGGTTTATCCAGCAGCCCCACCTTCACCAACAGCATCATCACCGCAACCCCCTATTCCACCGCCATAAGTTGATGACCCACACGATTTGGGTGAAGGCACCTCTGCCCAACCCTAAAACGATGCTGGCGAGACATCACAGGCACAACCCTCCATCACCTCCATGGCTGCTGAGTTAGCAGAAATGAGATCCCTCTTCTCTCAACAACAACAACTTTTCTCTCAACAACAACACTTCTTCAACCAAAGATTTAAAGTGGTAATGGAGCAGATTGATGATATTCAACGTAGTGCTGCCACATCAAGAGAGGCGCTGATCAACATGTAGCGCAACATTTATAAGGTCCATATGCATCAGAGACTGATTGCGGAGTGTACTCAAGAGTACTTCAACTTTCTCACCACATATCTTCATGGTCCAATGGTACCTTCACATCTTCGGCAACACTTAAATTTTGAAGAAGCTCCTCCAGCACCACCTCAAAATCCTCCTCCAGACCTGCCAGCCCCATAATAATAATTCTCCCATAATTTTTTCTTTCATCTATGCGACCATTATGTATTCTTTTCAATTCATTTATTCTTTTATGAGTTAATCTATCCTCTGAGTCTTGTACAGGCACAAAATTTTGTATTGCGTTAATTTGTAATTATTTGTATACTTTTTTAATATTCAATACAATGAGTACATATTCACTCTACTTTTTGCCTGTGCCTTTCTCTTTATCATCTCTTGTCAATATTTACAATATTCTGAATCTTTTACTTTTGTGTTTTTCATTGCGTTTCTATGATGTAATATATGTTTATACTTAGAAACATTTCCCATACTTTGTAAATTCTGACTAACACTTAGTTAATTCTTAGTTTAGTAGTACTTTACCTCTTTATCTTTCAAAGTACTGCTCAAACCTTCTTTTTGAAAATTTTCTTCTAAGTGTTTGTCTAGTCTATCCAACAATGCAACGAGGACCTTGCTCATCTTTAAATTTGGGGGTGGGGAAGGTCTGAGCAGATAAGATTAAGAATATGCAGTATTTAAGAAAATGCATTCATTTTTTGTTTTGAAAAAAAAAACTTTTTATACAAAACTCCAATGTCAGCGCAAGGGAAAAAATGTTCCAACCTGATAAGAGTCTAGTTGGATGTTCGCATGACACCCGTGGGGACAGGCTAAAACGAAGAGTGTAACCATGACCAACTGTCTCTAGTAAATGACGTAAAAGTCTTGACCACTGTATGTTGATATATCAAGTGTTTTGATCGGAAGAGATAAACATTCTATTTTAAAAAAAACTAGAAAAGCATCTTTGAGCAGAATTTTGTTATATAGAAGAATAAAGTAGGGCTTATTAAGAATTAGTAAGGATAGGAAGAAATTGCGATGTCAAGAAATGTGCCTAAGTGTAACATTCGGAGCAACCAATTGATGCAGAAATATATGATAGGAATTGGGTTTTATTGCCTTAGTAGAAGATATGCTTGAGGACAAGCATATATCTAAATTTGGGGGTGTGATAACTTGTAGAAATACAAGTTATTTATACTGCCTTATCTAGATATTGCAGCCAAAAGAGAATAGATATGCGCCAATTGTATGAAAATTAGCTTAGAAATACAATAATTCTGAATTATCACAATTACACCCACTAACATCATTAAGATGGAAGAAGAGGAGATTTCTACTCTGTTTTGCAGGAAACTAAGTCACTGCTTGCGATTAAGGCTCAAGACAAACTGACCAACGCATCTTTGACACATTGCGACCATCAATCAACAATGAAAAGATGATTAATGCAATGACGGCACAATGCGACAGTCGATCCAGAGCTGACTTTCAACTACATGCGGTAATAAAAATAGCACCGCATGCGAACACTTGATCGAAAGATGCAGCTGAGCAACCAAATGCGGAGGATTGTGCCACGTGTATGCCTAACGGTTGTGCAGTTTTGACGGTCTGATTGCATAACAGAAGGAATAATATCCCTCCATCTTTGGAATTTCCATAACAACAAGTGGGGACCACAAGGTCGGAGTCAAAGATCTTCACCTATAAATACCCTATAGAATTCATAGAAAAAAGAGGTTACTTGATACGGGGCTAATTGATGCTATTATATTGAGAAAAAGGCTGAGCTGAGTGTTAAACTGAAGAAATCTGGGAAGAAGAAGAGACAAGGCCGAGAGGTGAGTCTCAGTATTAATCTGCCAGATCCTCATCGCAAAGTTTTATACTTAGATCCCAGCTACCGGTTGAGCAAGCCTGAGAGGGAAGCTCATCCTTCCACACGATCCATCCATTCCAACAAGCAAATCTCCATCCAAATCGATGCCGAGATGTTGGCGCTTGTTTATATTTGTTACTATCTCTTTTCATCATTGTATCTCATCGTTTTTATCTCTTCATTCACACACCATGTATCAAACATTAAATAGATATATTGAATGTCTCGATCATTTTCATTACCACTTCTCTGTCCATTTTCGTTCCTTGGTTTATCGTTTTCTTCATGAAGTGTTCTTAATCCCCGGGTAGTCAATATGAATTAAACGAGTACTTAATCTGTGTTAGAGAGATAATTGTGTTTAGCTAAGGCATGCTAGACGACATCTTCACCTGTGAGAGCAGAAGTGAAGATGTCATTCTGATCTATCGAGAAAAGGTCAAAAGAATGCGTTAACTAGAGCGAGCAATACTTCCAGGAATGGAAGCAACCTTGCATTCATTACGTTCGTCTCTGTTTCACCACAGACATGTGGGAACGCGGCTGATCACTAAAACGTGTACGCTAAGGGAAAAACGGAACCGTACTTATAACTTTAACGTAATTAAGGAACTTGCGATGTTTATATTAGTTATCTTCCTCTTCCTGCTTCATACATAAGACTTGCCATCGTATCACATGATCTATGTATAATCTTCACAGCCAGCCTTGCCCTCAATATTTTAGATCATGCCGCCTGTATCTTGTGCCATCTTAGCTTAGGTTATTGCATTTTATTTTATTATCGCATTTTTACTGCTTTCCTTTACTTCATCGCAACTTTATATACTTGTACACAAATACTTTTATTAAATTGAAAAACCTGGTCACATGTATCATAAACATAACACAATAACCTCAAACAGTCCCTGTGTTCGACCTCAAATCATACTGAGAAACTTGCGGTGGAATTATACTTGGTTCCAATGCAAGGAAACTTGTGACAACGCACAACATACTACAAGAACATCCATTAATAACACATATCTAGAAGTGGTATTGCACGAATTGAGTACATTAATGCATGTATCATTAACAAAGAAGTAATTTTACCATTACAATAAGACCTATAGGTTGTAAATGGATCTACAAGCGTAAACGAGGTGCTGATGGGAAGGTTAAAACTTTCAAGGCTTGACTTGTGGTTAAACGACTTATTAGCTAATTAATAGATCACTTTGGAATGGCACCAAGTGGAGGAATTCGACTATGAGGAGACTTTCTCACTTGTTGCCATGTTAAAGTCGATCTATATGATAGTGCATCAAGGAGACGTGATCGTCATGAAGATCACCTCGGAGCAAAACGTTGCTGATTGTTCGCCAAAAACTTGTTCGCTTGTCAATTGCGACAGATGTAATGCCACCACAAAGACTGATGATATGTATGATATGCATTGTTTTGTCTTAATCATGCTTCTAAATAATATATGTGATACTACGCTTTAAAATAATGTATGCGATGTTGCTGAGATGCACTCGTAGTATTCGTTCATGTAGTATGTATGTGTCACAAGTTTTCTTGCGTTGGAACCAAGTATAATTCCACCATAAGTTTCGTAGAGTGATCTGAACTCGAACATGGGGATTGCGATGCTAGATGCAATATTGATGTGATACATGTGACCAAAATCAAAATAATAATAATGTGTTGTGTTTGAAAAGTAAAATGTGGCAACAAACAAATAAATAAACAAATAAATGAATAAATCTGAAGTTGTGCAAGTGTATGAGGGAATGTGATGGCAAGTCTTGTGAAAGATATTAGAATGAGAATAGGTTGGGGGAAAGTACATCGCAAGTTTATCAATCTTGTTGAGGATGCAACTAAGGTTCCACCTTCCCTTGGCTTACACTTCTCAGTGATCAGCCACGTTCCCATATCTCTATGGTGAACATGGATGAACGTTGCGAATGAAAGGTTGTTTCCATTTCTAGAAATACTTCTTGCTTTAGATAACACATTCTATCAACCTTCTTTCAAGAGGTGGATTAACATCTTCGCTTTTGCTCTCACAGATGAAGATGTCATTGAGCATGCGTTAGCTAAACTTAGCTGACTTCTTCAACATGGATTAACTTACTCGCTTAATCCTTCCCCCTTCCTTAGAGGATTATTTACACATGGTGAGAGAAATGGAAGATGAATGTATGGTGGTGAATGATGCGTTATTTTATTAATTGTGGAAAATGGATGATATGTGTTGATGGAATTATGTTGTGCACTCAAGTTTCCCCAGCGGAATTCAAGTGTAAATTCCTCTGAGTTTCCTGGTAAGTGTAGGGTCGAACACAGGGACTTGTGAAAATTTTTTGCATTGATAATTTTCTTATGAAAACTTTATGGTAACCGATAAAATAAATAAGGTGGTTGGTTTGTGGTTGCGTTAATGAAAATAATAATAAATGCGGTAGAGTTCGAAAAGATTTGGCAATGGAAAATATGATGAATATGCAGTGAATGGGTTGGGAAGGGTTTCGGCTAACACTCCCTAGGTTGCATTCATGCCTTACGCTCATGTAACATGTATACAATAGTACACCACCTCTCGGCATGAATGCCACAGCTTCTAAGGCTAGAACACATGCGATAAATATGCGATAAGTCTATAGGGTTTACACATAAACCTCTATTTCTATTTATGCAATGACAACATGACATTCACACAAATATGCGACCGCATAATATCATTCCTATTCCTAGGATGCATGCGATGCAAGTTGACAAACATAGCTTATCTCTAAGTCCCTATTTCTTGTTTATGCAGGCCTAATCTTGCTTTTTCATGTTAGATTCTAACCTAGCTCTCTCGAGACATTAGGTTCTTTCTTTAGATTCTCTCTCGAGCAACTCTAAAGGGATGTTTCGCACAGCATAAAACAAGACAATCGCAAGCAATGAACTTCCTAGATCATGTTAGCTTAGTTCCTCTCAACCCATTCAACTAGTTTAGCTACTCATGCGTATTAAGAGAGTGAGCAGATGTAGAAATAGTACTTCCATTGAATAGATAAAAGATGAAGTACAGAATAACAATGCAAGTATAGTAAAGAGCCTGAGCAATTTCTTGCCACCAGGTGTTACACTGTTCTACTCGTGCTCTAAAGATATTCTCGCTTTTGCGAGAGTCAACCCGCTCTCTACTCTTAGGCCCCAAGGTTCTCTCTCGAGCCGCCTTGGACGATCTCCGACGTCACCACTCTTCTCTAGCTCCACCGTGAAATGGAAAAGAAAACTATGAACAGAGGTGTGAACTTTTAAAGTGATGCAAAGTAATTGACTGATTAACCCCTTCTCTGAAGAATGCACTTGGTATTTATAGGGCATCAAAGGTGAAAGGCGGCTTCTCTCTCCTGGTTGTACAGATGGGATAGTTTTAATTTCTGACTGATGTGCCGGATAATTGTCACCGATAAAGCTGGGTGTACTTTGTGACCATTATCGACTGTCAACTTAATTTGGATCTGACAGCCGTCATCTTTTTGTCCCATCGATCGTAATTGTCCTTTCATCCAGATGCGCCCACCATGTTGCAGTGATTCTTCTTGGGTGGATGTTTGCGAGCACGATCAACGCAAAGTCTTGCGGTGAAGTTGCGCTCGACCAATGTATTCCTATGATCGCATTCTTTGCATTGCGTAACGCATTATTCTGCACAAAAATATAAAGATCAACTGCTCTAATCCATTGGACGCATGCGACCACAATATTATAGAATTTATGCTTAATGGATGCAATTTAACATATTCTATCAACGCAATCCAACATTGTTTAAGAACTTAGCACTATGATAACGTGCATTTCTGCCCGTTATCACACCCCCAAATTTAAACAATGTTTGTCCTCAAGCATAAGCTAACTATTCCTTTAGCAAGTCAACCGCAAAGTTCTTTTCCTAGATTTCTCAAGAATACTTCGTTCAAATCCTATATACCAGAATTTTCTTAAGTCTTATTCAAGTTTCTTCTTAAAATATTTCTAAGACCTCGGGACTGCAAGCTTAACTTTCAAAAAGACTTTACTAAATTCCGTAACATCGCATGATTTATTTCAAAAAGAAAATTTTCTACCAGGGGGTCAAATGATTTTTATCCTTGCACAAAAACTTTTCTTCAATGCTTATATTTTTTTCTGAACTTGCGCTGATCCAAGTGCCTTGCCTTCGTTTTGGCTTGCCCCCACGTGTGTCATGCAGACATCCAACTACGAGCAATGCACTCTTTCTCAGACTAAACTCATACCGATTTGGCAGTGGAGTTGGTCATTGATTTATGAGTTGATCCTGGTGACTTACTTTCGTTTTGGCTTGCCCCCACGTGTGTCATGCGAACATCCAACTACGGGTAAGTGCCTTTCACAACTTAACTCTTA